>NC_136814.1:91011685-91263417 GCF_951394365.1 Tetrao urogallus | reverse complement strand
ATTACAGGTTGAACAAATTACTGAGCTATTGAATAGATAGTCTATTAAGACACTAAATGAATTTATAGCATTCTGCTAAGGTCAATGAAAAGAATCAATATATATAGAAACAAACTAATTAGTTTGAAGTAATTAGAAACAAAACTGATGTAGATGTCAATGAAATCAGTGAGTATGTAATATGTTATAGCTGCAAAGCACTATTGTATTATTTTAAGAGAGCTCAATGTGTATGATCTGTACTATAGTGCATTACCATTATTAATGCATTGATAAAAATAACAACATAAAAGAGTGTGTTTTGTTCTGAAAAGTAATCTAAATCCTTATTACACAAATTGATGTACATGCACCGTGGACAAAACTGTTGTACCATTACGGTGGTAATACAGTTCCTGATGAGTTGTTAAAAACTTGAAATGGTAAACGCACAGAAAGACACTGCTTTCCCCTTCACATCTAGCATGTTTTGTCTAGTTCTATCCGGCTCTAGTACAATACATGGGTATATTGAACCACCACAGAACCACAGAAATGATAAAGGGCTGGAATATCTTTCATGTGAGGAGATGCTGAGAGAGCTGGAACTGTTCAACATGGAGAAAAGAGGAGTCTATGCAGATAAATACAAGACGGGAGAGAATGAAGGACAAAACAGACTCTTCTCAGTGTTGACTGCTGGTAGGACAAGAAGAAATGGGGGAAGAGAACAACATTAACCTTACATTCAATCACCAAAAAACTCTTTTTTTTTTTTTTTTTTTTTTTTTTACTAGTTGGACTTAGAGGCTCCTGCTAACCTTTGATCCTGTGAAGAGTTATTCACCAATACCTGTTATTATGAGCTTCCTATAGTCCTGATTGTTTTCTCTTTTAAAAATCCTTATTATGAACCAATCAACACTGAAAAAGAAGTTGACAACTCTAAGTACAACCAAATGTAAACACATTTATAAATTTATGATCCTTTCACAACAATCACATTTACTAATCTGTTCTTGGTGGTTTTTGAGGATGAGAAAGACAGGATGTTTAATATTAATACATGTATCACTCCCCAGACTTGGATGGAATTACTTGGGTGACAGTTTTCTCGGGTTTAGTGATTCACAGCCTTTTTTGAAGTTAGTAAATAAGAAAAGCTAATACTGAAGTGAGAATTTAGAATTCAGTTTGGAATAGTGAAAAAAATGAGATGTTCAGAAGAAGTAGAAGTTTTTTACATTTAGGTTCTACAGTTGTGAATCTTTATTATAATATGTGATTTTGAATGCTCTGTGGATATGTCTGCTTTTTCTTCAGAAATTATTTACATCATCTTCTTCTGCTTGTTCCCTTATAGGATACACTTCAAAATCCAGTACATAGCAAGTTCTGCTCTAATGTCAAAGGCAATTTGCTGCTCTAACAGCATGGACCTTTCACCATCAGTTGAATGTGTGGATGATCCTCATATAATTTAATAAGCCTTGCAAACACTAAGTCCCATGGAGTTTTCTTCAGCCAATTGTTGATTAAAGCTATTCTGCTTGAATAAGAAAAAACAATATTAAAAAAATAATAATATAATAGTTTTGGCTTTTAGATTTTACAAAAGCTGTATGGAATACTTTCAGAATTGTCAATGATCCTTAATAGAACAGATGGAATTCTCTAGTCCAAACAGAAGCTGAAAAGAAGTTGCTAAGATGTTTTAAATTTTAAGCATTAAAATATTAAAGAGGTGGCATGCTGAGACAAAAAAAAATCCCTTCCCTTCCCTTCCCTTCCCTTCCCTTCCCTTCCCTTCCCTTCCCTTCCCTTCCCTTCCCTTCCCTTCCCTTCCCTTCCCTTCCCTTCCCTTCCCTTCCCTTCCCTTCCCTTCCCTTCCCTTCCCTTCCCTTCCCTTCCCTTCCCTTCCCTTCCCTTCCCTTCCCTTCCCTTTTCTTTCCCTTTTCTTTCCCTTCCTTTCCCTTCCCCTCCCTTTTCTTTCCCTTCCTTTCCCTTTTCTTTCCCTTTTCTTTCTTACTTTTCTTTGTCTTTTCTTACTTTCTTTCCCTGCAAAATTAGTAATTGTTTTGATATTTTTCAGTATAGCCCCTCTGTGGTTCAGAGCATAGCAAATAATAGGTCTTCTACCATTAACAGTTAAGAATCACTAAATAGAAAGAAGAGTTATTGCCAATCAGCTCAGATCCAAAACCCCTGCTGTAAAGACATGGAAAATATTCTTCGTGGTGAGAAAGGCAAGTAGAAGTTTTCACCTCAGTGCTGCAATTACCTTTCTCCAAGGAGAAAGATACAGTGTCTACGCATCATTGAACATAGATTCAATGTATTTCTATTACAAGGAACAAGAACTTCATTACTTCTACTGCTATAAATTGATGAGACAAAAAAGCTGATGTTTTGAAATGATGCTTTCAAGAATGAATCCTTAGGTCATTACGAAATAAGAATCTATGTCACTATATCTGCCAATCAGTGTCAGTGGACCGTTAAATATAATTGCCTTGTTATTTTTTGTGTTGACATTTATTATTTCTCTCTTGATAAAATAGGCTCCTTTCCTCTAGACTAGAGGCTAACTGTCCTCCTAGAGTTTACATCAATGTAACATTAGGGCAGATGATAAATATTTCCAGTTTTCTTTACGAGAAATATGCTACATTTTTTTTTTTTTTTTTTTTTTTTTTTAGCAGAACTAGATTACCTCCTTGAATAAATTCCTTCACACAAACACCTTGGAACTATGTATGTATGAAATATTTTTCCCTTGGAAACTATATCAAATCAGCATCTTTAAACAGGATACCTTTTTTGTTGTTTTTTGTTTTTTGTTTTTTTTTTGTTTTTTGTTTTTTTTGTTTTTTGTTTTTTTTTTTTGTTTTTTTTTATATTGCCCAGTGATCAGTCTGGTTTTATAATACAGTTGTTCAAAAATGTCTGTATAACACTCATTGAAAGTCATTGATATGATACATCTTCATAGCAAGATGCTATGTAAAATTGTAAAGATGCTTTTGTTTACTGCAGCCTTTTTTCCTGTCCTCTAAAATGGTAACATGAACATACATTACATGGAGGGGAAAAAATACATTTGTTGCTTTCTTTTTTTTAGTATCTTTAAAGTATAAAAATAAATAATACAGGTTTCAGGAAAAAAAAAAAAAAAAACAACCATGAACTGAATATTTTAAGATATGAGACTTCCTTGAGGATCTTCATATTTTAATATACAGTTCATGGTCACTGCCTCTTACTTAACCTCTGTTAAAGGCCTAAAGAGAACGAAATTTCAATCTTTTTTTTTTTTTTTTTTTTTTTTTGTTCCTGGAGCAATTAGAAAATAAGTTACAATTACTTAAATTGCATGCTTCATCTGATCTCTGATTTCAAATATCTGGGGCTATAAGTATTGTTCACATTACAAATTATTTGTGCAAGCTGGCAACAATGCAAGAAATGTAATTTGTCTGGATCGGGGAATGACTATTCTCTCTGTTTAACATCTTTAAGAAACTCCAACTCTGTAACAAAAGACTGACAGTACAAAATGTTGAGATCACTTTCTCAGGCAGAAAATGAGACCCAAGCTTATATATAACAGCTACCTGTTGCAAGTGACTCAGGAAGGTACTTCCATCCCGCTGTCTGTTGTTTCCAGGACAGCTGTTTGCAGTGTCTGAATGTGTTGGCAGCAAACATCTGCACATTTTCATCTGTAGCTTTCCCTTCAAATTTCTTACCCCTTGCAAGTCACTCCAGCAAACGCCATTACTCCAGAAAGCTTATTGGTTGTACTAGGAGTGAACTTAAGTCTGGAAGGGTTCATATGAACTTTTTCTGTTTCTTTTCTATTGGTGTGCATCATCAAACAGCATTGATAAACCTGGTGAAAGACACTGAGCAAGCGGTGAATCTGTGACAATTGATGATACCAGGTGCACACAACTGAGGAAGGAAGGAGAGGAACATGTTTCTGGGAAGAGTGCAGAAGCAGAGCCTTTGGGCTTTTAGAAAAAAGAAGGATCTTTGTAAAGTGCCTGGGATCCTCTTCCCATGCTACATGCAGTGTGGGGCCACTCTGCTGTTATGCATAAATCTTGGTCTCAATTTCATACAATAGAAACCTCATGGCAGGTGTCTGGATTAAATTTTTATCATGTTATCGTAGCTTTACTGATGCCAGTAGAATGGTGGCAATTTCTGGAAGCTGTACCCTATCTTTTCTTTGAACATCTGAGTGTCTTTTCTATGACACTGGTGGTCAAATGCTCAGAATTTCAAACTCTTCTATCTTCTATCTTCTCTATGTTATTGCTCCACCTCTGTCATGTCGTATAAAAGAATCCAAGGAGAGGGGCAAGAAAATCACAGTATCTACTAATTCTTTTCCCCATCAGCTCTTGTAGAAATTTCATCTCATCACCTCCAAAAATGAAGAGTATTAAAACATTGTAAAGACATTCATTCTTACAGCAATGTAAAATAAAAAATTCTGAAGTTTTGCACTATGTAAACTATATATTATATAATCTGCACTGTGATAAAATTCCAGAGTGACAAAATAAAAATGTTCTTTTTTTCCCCCAAATGTAGTGAAATCACCTGCAATCTAGTCAGAAAAGAATTCTCAAGCTGATAATAGATTTTGCTGTTTCAGATGATGAGAGGAAGTACTGAAATAATTTAGATATCACATGGGACATTATCAAATGTTTTGCACAAGTCAACGTAGATGAGCAAGTCATCTAGAACCAGTTCAGTAATTTTAAGCAGAGGCTTTCTCATTCTGTCTTTCTCTTAGTTTTGGAAACGTTAGTTTGTGTAAACATAACATTTTAGTGGCTAACAGAAGTTCAGTCTTCCTCTGCTGAAAGCAAATGTGCCTAAGAAAACACTTCTGCCTGTGTTTAGTTTTTAAAAGAGAACAAAGAAACTGCTGTGTTAGAGAATGTTGACAACACTTGAATATTATGGTGATGAGTGCATCCCACCATGCTGCTAGAGAGGTGGCAAAGGATTTGATCTGGGGTTTCCCACAACCCACAGGAGAAACAAAACTGTTACTACTGTTAAGTGATTTAGTTCAGTACATCCTGAGATGAGCGAAATCCCCAGATATATGGTATATTAGATATCACGAGGCCCATAAAAGTGAAATTCAACAAAGTTACACTTGATAGACTTCCTAAGCCAAACTGGACTATTTTATTTGCCACAGAAACAGACATGGTATAACAGGAACAATAAACTTAAATTCTGGTGCTAAATGAAAACAGAAACATAGGCACAACAAGGAATTCAACTCCTAGGTCCCTCAAAGGGAAAGACTGCTTGCAGCAGTCATTTGTATGTTGTTTATGAACCTTAAAATGTTTACTATTTCACATTTTGTGTTGACAAACTAGTCTGTCAGGCATGATCAGTGAGGTGACAAAAACTAATCTTCTTTTATTCCATTGGATACTCTCCCTCAAGCCAGAGTAGCTGAGACAAAAGTTTTCTAATGAGAACTGGGTAGTGTTTTCCATCTTGACAGTCATTTTACTCCTTTCTTCCGCAAAGCTGCTTATGATCCCTTCCACCCCCAATTTTCCATTTTTATTCATACTTCCAGCAACTGAGTTGTTCTTTGAACTGAATTAATTAGCATATAAAGGATAACTTTTTCATTCAAGGGAATTTTTAAAATTAGTGATGCTGGGCTCCCTGGAAACAAACCTGCTTTTACAGCTTCTTTGCCTCAGAGCTCTTGCAGAATGCATATTGTTCTGCTGACGCTTCTGTATCAAGGTGAGCTGTTTGTTCTGCACCTTCTTGGACAAGTGTAATACCTCAAGTGCAAAGGATACTTCTTTTGTCCTATTAATTTTAATGAGCAGTTCATTAAAAACAAGAAATCAATCGTCTCTGCTAGGGCCACCTAATGTTTTATTGTAGTAGCATGTGATTTTCTTCTGCTGTCTGAAACAGTAGGCAACTCAGAAGCTGGAAATTAATTAAACCCAGTTTTTAGCTTTTTTCCCTACTTATTCTGGTTCCTGCTTTGGTTTTCCAAGTTTCATAATGTCTCAATTGGAAACGTGGTAAATTATAGCTGTATTGACTGTATATATATCAGTATATCAATATATTGACTGTATATATATATCAGTATATACTGATTAAAAAATGTAGTCTACTTTAAAGTTTATTACTACTATTTCTTATTAATTATAATTATTAATTCTGATATTAATATTACTAATAATTTGAAGCACAAAAAATAAATACAGTTCAAGTTTCATTTGAAATGTAACTAATTTTCAAACAGATTTAAACGTGTTTGACAAGTCTAGGTTTCTTTTTCATGTGAAGAGAGCAAATTTAATAAAGTGAACTACTAAGACAGAGGCAAAGGATGCATTACATGTCTTTGCCTTGTCTATATCTCTGTAAGGATACCACACTTGTCAAGTCACAGACTAATGTTGTCACTTGTCCAGTTTTTGTTGTATTTTAACAAAAACTTTTTTATTGTTCCCCACAGAACCGACCACTTACTGGCACAAATTTTCTTCATGCAAAGGCGAGTATCATTATCATAGTTCACTCATATTGCCCAGCCTTGCTTTCAGTGCTCGTACACTTCCTTTTTCCACCTAAACTCTAGAAGATTTCTGTTCTGCCTTGGACTGCCCTGCCTGCTGATCTTAATTAAATCATATCATTAAATTGAAATTTATGAAGTAGAAAATAACAATTTTTAAATTAAAATCACAATTTAAAACAACAGGTGTAATAAGTTTCTAATTTGTGCATAAATTGGGCTTACTCTAGTGATGTACATACTAAAATTCATATTGATTATTACTAAATTCTTATTTTTTACCTCAAATTCTGTTAATCCTTACTAGCATAAAAAACACTGGCCTGGCTTTAAGTTCAGAAGTCTTGATGTAGCTTTACATTTATACATTTTCTTTCATTTCTTATCCAAAACATGCCCCAATTTATCAGTCTTAGGTTTACAGAATGTGGTATTTCTTCATACTACTAAAATTAAATCTAAGCCTCAAGTAGTTCATGCCTTGCCTACTCTTGCTCTTCACTCTCGAACTGTTCTTGTGTGAATGTTACTTCCAGTATCATTATTGTTTTTCATATTTTGATTAATCATAATGTCTCTACATTGTTTAACTGTCCTCCCTACTACCTTAAACTTCCATTTCTTGTTCTTACTACATATTTTAGCTATGAGTAGTAATAATGGTAGTAGTCTGTCTATAATCCTTTGCTAAGTAAATGGGCTATTTTGAATAAAAACTTTCTAAGCATTGTTGCATAAGATTTTTGAGAATACTTGTTTGTATGCCTTATGTGGCAATAGCATACTTGAAATATCATATATAATATCTTTGCACAGATTCCTCCCATCTTATCTGTAAGATATATGTGATCTTTAAAATAAAATATTGGAACAGCTCAATCTTCTTTAAAATAGTTCCTTTAAGGGATCGATTTGTAAGCAATCTTGTCTGGACAGTTTACTTCTTATACTGTAGAATTATTCCACTCTGTTCAAACACTAAAGAGAGACTTTTTTTTTCTGATGCATTATGGAGTATATAATTATATTTTAGATCATGTAAATAGTAAAAGTGAGGTTACTGAACTTTATTGATTCTGTATATATTACATCTTTTGCAGGGGTAGATTCATTGCACTTATTGCAGTATTGTGAAAAAGCTATTGTAAATTGCAATTTTTTCTATGTCATGGTTCTATGTTTTTTTGTTTTTGTTTTTTTTTGTTTTTGGGTTTCAGTATTCCACATCAAAACATCATGTAGTGTACGGGGCATTAAAGTGTCACTGCCCCAGTCCCAGGTACCTATCCCTGTACATTACAGCAGTCACGGGATCTGGCCCTTCCAGTTGGGGGGGCGCTCTCTTGCTGCCTTGCAGTGGGTGCTGGAGGTGCTTTCCTAGCCGTTCCAAGCTTTTCAGGTTTGAATTGGTCCCGGGAACTCTCTCTCTCTCATCTTGACTGATTTATTAATCTCAATTTCAATTAAATTGTATATATTGTGTTATCTTGTATTCCAATATTATAGTAAAATAAGTTTTCCTCCATAGATTGTTGCCGCAGTTCTTTTCCTCCCTTCCTTCCTTCCCATTTTTGTGAGACTGGGGTGGGGGGGAGGGCAGAGGCCTGTCACCCCTGTCACGGACATAGATTGATCTAGTCAACTCTGTGACATTCTAGTTGACTGTTATGATTGTCTGTATCTGATAAGCTCCACACAATTATTTAAATAATAAATTCACTAATGTATTTCTACATTTCTGATAGACGTGGACAAAAAAGTTCTGGGCAGATCAACCTGATGAGAAGGAACTTGTTAATGTGCAGTTCACAGTCAACTTCCTGTTTTGTGCTAAGAGCCCGTGGAAATTAGCAGTTGTGCTGATAATAAATTCTGTGTAAACTGAGAGCCTCTGCAAGGTCCCATGTACAAAATAATTTGTTTCCTGCTTTCTAGAATATTATTTTTATAATAGTCTCACCTGCAGCTATATTTTTCTTGATTATGGATCTTTAAGATCATTTTGAAGGTCTTTTCATTCTATCTACACTGCAAGTATTGTAAGAGCTGAAGGAATTATTGCCTTTATTTTATCAAAAGTATCAGATATATTAAAACACTCCGATTAAAAAAAGAATTTTCAGCTTATAGTTTGAATTCTTCAGTATGTTGAAGTGACAGAATTAGCATTCACTCTGCTTTGTGAAGAATGTCGTCCTTTTTGTTTTCATTTTTGAAACATGAAACCATCAAATAAAGTAGGTTTATTGAAAGTAAGCATATATCAGTGATGGTTTAAAGATATCATCTTGATTTTCTGAAATTTTTGTTATTCTTTTATAAGCCCAGAGTGGCTCACCAAAAATGGATATCCTCATTTTGTGGAAAGAATAGAGCTAAGTCCAAAAGAAACAAGTTATTTGGACAAAGACTTCACAGGGTTTGCATAAGAAGACATCACCACTGAAGTCTTCACTTCTTTCCTGCAAGTAAACCAAGGGGCTTACCAGAACAGGCACCAAAACAAGCATTTTTTCCCATCCCCCAACTCCTCCCCGTGTTTGATTCTATTTTATTCCTGCTCTTCTGCCCAGAGATTTCTCTTGCTCCCCTCTCTACTCGCTCATCATGGCACTCCAGGGTAACAGTACACTCTAACCATATGCCCATAGACAGGTGCTTTGTGCATTCCAGGGATGCTAAACTTATTAATATTAAGGACAGTGGTGCTATGCATCTTTTTGTTGTTGTAAGTTTGGGCTTTTTTTTCTGGAGAGATGTCAGATCTGTCTCAGTGATATAACTTTAAGTAGAGCAGCAAGTATAAAACTGTTATTCTGGGTGAAAATATGAAACATGCAGCATTGCCTGAGACAGCTATTAATGTTCTGTTTACTGGCTCCTGGGAGAAGCAGCATCTCCATTCTTTCTTAAGACAGCTGAATAGTGAACATCTGAAAAATTAACGAGGAAAGAACAGGAAAAACCTGCAGATGAACATAGAGTGAGAAATATAATACAGTGTTCAAAAATTAAATCAACTGGGAGAGAACAAACATAAAAGGAAAAATAAAGGGAACAAAGGAAGACACAATAAACATCAAGAAGTCAGATGTGTTATTACTCACAGATGTATGATATCCAGCTGAATAAGAGTAATACAGTATGGAATTACATCCATGCTTTCCATTCAAAGGTGTTCTCTGAATAATATGTACTTTCGACTGTACACTATGATTAAAATATTCAATGCTTTGTATCTTTTCTTAGCTTCGGCAGCTTCTTTTCCTATTTTTAGTATCTTGAGGGTAATAGCTATTGCTTCCCTTAGCTTCTCTTTTGCTGAGATACTTCACTGTGGGATAGACTTTCCATCAGAAAGAGTTACTAAGCTACTGTTTTCAGTAGGAGGGACAACAGAACCACAGAACTGTACCTCTGGAGATCACCCAGCCCAACTCCCCTGCAAAAGAACAGGTTTCCTACAGTAGGATGCACTGGAATGTGTCCAGGCAGGTCTTGCATATCTCCAGAGAAGGAAAATCTACAACCCCCCTGGGAGGGGAGCTTTGTCCTACAAATCCCAAGTGTCAGAAGATTACAAGTCTTTGTTTCAATACATTCCAGCTATTGTATGTGACATATGTCATTTCAATGATAACAGCATCAGGCTCCTTTGGTGTTGCTTGTTACTTTCTGATGTTTTAATTTGATTTTGTTGTCTTTCATCATCATGAGCTGATGATCTTATGTGTTAAAACTGTGGGTTTGAAAGAGCAATAATTTGTTTCAACAACTTGTGAAAAATTAGTATTTTGTATCTGTGGTTTTTGTTCACAGGGCAGCTAGTGAAGTAAACATCTACTCCATTCCACCAGAGAATAATGTGGAGGAACATTTTTCCTGGAATATTGTCAGGATCATTCTGATAAATTGCCATAATCAATAATGTGTTAATTAATGAATAGCGACTACACTGAGATTCTTTGGTTTATATCTCCACAGACAAGACTATCTTACTCAGCTTCTATCTGTATATGCAATATCACTTTGTATATCCACACCTGCACCACACGAATATACATAGGTAGTTCCAAAAGTTATGCTTCCTATTTCCAGGGAAACTACAACAGATACAAGAAGGACAACAACGCTGTTTGGTAGAGTAAATTCTTAGCTACAAAACACTATTTTGCAGCATGGTCATCACCTTTAACACTGAATTTTTGCCAGCAATGAACAAGAATTTACATGCTGTGCTCATAAAAATGTGCACTAGCAGAGGTGACCCACTGTTTTACAGCTGCTGTGCGAGCATCATTGCTAGGAAAATGTTGCCCATGCAGTCCATCTTACATCAGCCTAAACAAATGGAAGGTCAGAACATATGTAATCTGGACAATGCTGGGGGAACAGTAGGACAGGACAGTCCACAAATGCTCTTCACAGTTATCGAACCATTACAGGGCCTTATGTTTATCGTGCTGCAAGAGGAAGGTTGTACTGTCCATTCATATGTGAGCATTTGTGGGACTCACGCGGCACAAACTTTGCGACATCCCAGTGTTGCTGCTATCGTTTCCAGTGCATTGATGTTAATATTCAGCTGTGTACACAGTTCCATGGTCACAGTCTGCGGATTAGTGCAGATGTGCTGATCAGGACACTCTTCATTTCATGGTGTGGCAGCTGTGAATGCCTGTCTGGAACATGGCTGGTCTTTCATGTTGCTGTCATCACTGCTGAAACACTTTCATCACCTGTGTTCACATCCACTGTCTGAGTTCCATAAATGTCCAACAAGCATTAATGAATGCCACTGGGTGCAATTTTTTCTGCATGGAGGAATTCACACACTCTTCCATGTCAGATATCATTGTGCCAGACTGCCCCTCTGCTGCTACCTGTCACAAAGCAACAAAATGTAATGAAATATTGGTGGGAAGGGTCAGACATACCACCAACATCCATCTCTGAGGTTGTGGGCTAACATCATGAAATAGAAAGTATTACTTTTGGAGCAGCCTTTGTATGTGGTTACTGTGTGTAACACATGACACATATATTCAGCACAATGTGTATTCCAGAGTCTGTACATCTCTGTTTCTTTACACTTATGCTCACTCCAACAACAACTGAAATAAGCTATTTCTTTTTCTATGGCTAAAAGTTCAGCTGAAGCAGAAAATATCCAGAAAATCTAAATAAAATTTGGGTGCACTAATTTGGTAGTAGAATGTAGCTAGGTAGACAGAAATTAAATAGTTTTAATTATAACCATGCGTCTTTGTACTGAGTTGTTCTGAAAATGGTTAATGTAACAATACATGCTATTTTTCAATGTAACATAGGAAATAAATATTAGAATAAATATGTGTATTAATAGATCTGTTCATTAAAATATATTATTTATTCATTTGGACTCACTGATACATAGCAATTATTTTGCAGTAGCTATATGCATTCAGAAGATAGCAGTAAAACATAATTAAATATTCATATTAATACAGTAATTAATCTATTAAGCATTTACATTTAAATTTATCTAGCCTGTCATCAAAATAATAACAACAAAAAACTCAAAAACTGAACAGAGCAGTAAGAAGCGAAAATAAAAGCAGATTAAAGACCAACTACATTAATAAAAATGTGAGATAAAAATAATCTTGATTACAATGAGTAGTGGAGCTGATTAATTGTTTAGACTATTTAAGGTACTTGGACTATGACAGTGATTAGTCAGGGAATTAGCTATATCTACTTATTCCTTTGAGTTTATTTTATGACATTAATCAGGAGAAATACTTTCTGTATTTAAACAAAAGAGGTCTGTCGGCACTAGTTTTGGGTGACAATTGACCAAGTTAAGAATCCTTTGACTCATGACTCAATTGCCAGCATGCTTTGATTTTTAAAAGAGCTGAGTCTTCAGCAAGACCTTTGAAGTATACAGCAGAAGCTATGAGAAAGCCCAGTGGAAATTTGTCTTTGGATACTCAGAAGCGAAGCTAAAGCAGCTTTGTGAAAAAGTTTGTGCTTAAACTTAACACTTATTTCCTCTTCTCTTCTCTTTCTTTTTTCAAGTGATATACAAAAACAATCACATTCTGCAGGAAAATAAAGGGTTATGAAATCATTAATTTTTATCATTCTAACAGAAGATCATTGCCACCACAGTTGCTTTTCCAACAGAGAGGATTCTGTGGGTCTCACAGTGCATACTGACTTTCCGTGAGAGCACAGCATTTCAGCAGCAGCAAAATCATCATCACTGCCTGCTTTTCTGTCATTGCTTTATTAGACTGAGGAATTACATGCTGCATTTTCATTTGTGTAGGCAGTGTATTCTATAAGCAGGCTTTGAAATAGCAGTTTCATTTTCAGCAGAGAAAGCAGTGACAAGTGATCTTTCTGTCATATATACTTCATAGCTGAAAATGAAAAGGAGGCTTTTAAAGAAATGTTAATCTAAGCAACAGAGAGTGGTGCCTAAAACTAAGATGCAATCAACATAAGTGAAGGTAAACTAAAGCTCATGCTAACCTTATGCTTTGCCTGGGTTTCCTCTAGCTGACCAATTGCACAGCAGTACTCTAGCTGGGGTATTTGAGCAGAAGCAGACTCTGAAGAACTTTGAAAACATTTGTTGCAAATTGATACACTGAGAGATCTCCAGAATCTCTGAGATTAGGATATGCTAAAAGAAAGTCTTGAAGATCCATTTTTGAATTTGACCTGTTAGCTACATAAGCACCTAACTGCTATTTGGTTCCCTACAGCAAATATACTTTCAAGAACAGTTCATTGTAAATTCCCTATATAATTTTTATTGCAGTATCTTATGTAGCCGTAAAACTTAAGACACTGAATAGTATTTATTCACATGATAAGATTATTTCAACTCTTTCCCCCCAACCTATAAAAGTCTAATTCAGCATTATCTGATAAATTTTCATGACGCACAAAGCCTGTTGCAGAAAGGTTCAGTAAACATGATACTTTATTTCATGACACTGGTATCCAACAATCCGAGTGAGGAATTAAAAGCCAAAGTCTTTTAAAATGTCAATCTGATAAAAATGTCATACTAAATATAAACAAAAGACTTTTAATCAGAATACTTTGTATTCAAATATTTTAAACTCTTGTGTACCAGGATTCTGTTCCTAAGACACAGTAATGAGGTCTGACATAAGTAGACAGCTACACTGTAATGAGGAATAATTGGATGTAATATGCACTCATTGCGAACTGCATTTGCACAGAAGGAGATGTGTTTTGCATTCAACAGAGTACTAGACAGCGAAAAGTTTGTAATCTGTGAAATGACATGCAGAGCCTGAAGATACCATAAACAACATCAAAAAACTTTGAAACACTCATTAGAAAGAAAGAACTTAAGTTGACAAGAATAAAAATAGTTACTATATTAAACCAGTATATAATACAACTTCTATATGATTTATGACTTCAGCTCTTTTGAGAATATGATCAAAGAAATAAAGGTGGATTATACTCTGCAATAAATTTCATACATATTTTTTAATCTGACAGAAAAAGTTTAAAATTTAGTCAATACTGCAAATATGTGAACGTCATTTTTTTTTATACTGGAATAAAATAACAAGGGATCTCAAGGTCATTTATGGTTTACAGCTCTTTTACTGCCGGTTCTATGCTGTGTTCAGAGAAAGCTTTTCTGGCTCAAACCCTATTCAGTCATGTCACTGAGGGTGAGATTCATCTGGCCACATCAAGACATCTCTTTGTATAGGTGACTAGTGATTTAAAACTTTATAATCAAAAGGGAGAGTGATGTGGCTAGGGTGCAATTCATCTCATTCTGGACTAGGTGGTTAAAGTAGGTCATTTGAATCATGTCCTGCAGTATCTACGACTTTCTGCTAATAGTAAAATGATCATAGATACAGAAGGCCATAGGTACGTATCCCTGCAGTAGATTGCTTAATATAGATTAAGTGAAAGGCACCCAAATGTCCACCTATATGAAAAAGTGACTAAAGTAGATTGCTATTTATTACTATTTGCAGTGTGAGCATATTTCCAGTGAAGTTTGTCCAGTCTTGACAAACAGCCACTACAAGCCTTTTGCTATAAGAAAAACTCATTAGAGGCACATGATAGTGCTATAAACATATGTAATTTGTTGACTAAATTACTGTAGGAACAAATAAAGTGACACTACAACTTTGGGTACAAATAACTAATAACTATAGCCTTGGCGCTGACTCACCAAAACAGGATGAGCCTTGCTGAGCAGGGCCTATGGCTCTGGAGAGCTGGGGACTAAACCTACTGTGGCCTATCAGGAACTGATGGCTGTGGTGCTGAACTGGGGGCCTGGACCATGGGGAATGACCCAAAGGGTGCTGGGCAGGGACAGTCAGGGCTGGGGGTTCTGTGAGGGCCAACATATCACAATGATACTTCACATTCACTGTATTAATTTACTGCACTAACCTTTCATCTAAACACAATTTTATACTTCTTGTGACTGATGAATCAGTTTTACAGCATGCTAAAAGTTTTTGCCTATACTTATCCCAAACGAAGTTTAATTGACTTTAATAACTTTAATGGAAATAATTCATCTTCTTTCATACTTGTCCTGGTTTCACCTGGGACAGTGATGATTTTTTTCTTTATAGTGTCTGGTATGATGCTCTGTTTTGGTTTTAGGGGAAAAACGATTGGTATTTTTTCTGTTGCTGAACAACACTGCACAGAGTCAAGAATGCTTCAGTTTTTCAGTTTCTTGTACTGTGCTGTCAATGAAGGCGACTGAGGAGACAGAAAGTCTTGGGAAGAGACAGAACCATAACAACTGACCTAACCTGGCCAAAGGGATATTCCATACCATATAACATCATGCAAAAATAAATATTGAAAATGGCAGGGAATTGCCTAGAGGAACAGCTGCTGCTCAGGAACAAGCTTGGCTTCAGTTGTTGGCTGGCATGCAATTGCTTGTTCATCATTTGTTTTATAAATACACATATGCATGCATGTATGTGTATCATAACTTCATAACTGTTATTCTTCTTTCCTCTTCCTTTTTCTGTCTTAGTTAACAGTTTTCATCTCAATCCATGAGTTCTATTTCTCCCCCCTTCCCCCATTTCTTTCCCCCATCCCACTGGGAAGGAAAGGAGTGAGCAAATGATTGTGTGGTGTTCAGCAACCTGTTGGGTTAAACCATAACACCTGTCCATTTGTACTCTCTGGTGGCATTTGCATACGCATTCACAAGGGTAGATAAACCAAACTATCTGATAAAATGTTCATTGTTACTTGGTGATTTGTCTTGCTGAACATCCATAAATATCCATGTGGCCTTGCTATCTCTCTTCTTCCTCTCTAACAGTTTCCATATACATGAAGCAGTCTCTTGTACTGTTAACATAATTCAATAAATTCACATCAAAGCATTGAATCTGAATTAGAAATGATGCAACAGAGGTATAGCAGTTCAGTTGCCAATTGTCAACTATATTTAAAACATAATATTAATAAAGTATATTTACATTATTAGTATGTTTGTCTGTATTTCACAGATGAATACATTCCAAAGGAGAGTCTGCTGTTAGAAAAACAGAAAAGTTGTAAGATTAAAAAGGTGTTCATGAGGCTAAGGACAAAAATAGGATCAGAACATGGGAAACGTAGTCTACTGCTAACTGATCTAAAATTTCTGATGAGACTATACAAGTATTTTTCAGTCCTCTTAAAGAAAATGTGGCAGCAGTGAATAATGTATTAGCAATCTATTACAGGGCTCAAATATTGAAGAAAATCAGAGTAGAGCTGATGATACATTTACACTAATGACATCTAGTGAGTGTTATGTATATTGATTCAAATGTCTCTTTTCGTGATTTAGAAGATATAGGTAAAAGACTTACAAAATTATCTAATGTATTTCCTATCAAAACCTAATGTGGCTCATTATTGTCAAATATCTTAAAAGCTTCTTCAATTATCTGCTTTTAGACTTTTGGGGAAAATACACAAGGGTTTTCTGCATTGCTTCTTTCTCATTATTGCCTATCAGATCTGTTACTTAAACTTCCTAAGAGCTTTCTTTGCCCTCCAGAAAATTCCAGGAGAAACTAATTATTTTTTCATATATTCTCTGTTGCACTTAAATAAACAGTAAGAACATCCACTGTAAAGTAAGAATACAACAATCAGGAGTAAAAGTAAAAGTGAAAAGTAAAAGTGACCACTAGAAAAACAGCTGGATAACAAGTATAATTAAATCAACCTCATTGACACTGCTAATTATTTTTATGCAATCTTTCCCATTTTAAGAGGTCTTTTTTAGTATGAAAGTCAATTCTATTATAAACTAATCTGGAGGGAGAACATCTGATTTTTGGGGATTATCTTTCAGCACAGTGTGTTAGAATTTGATACACAGTCCTTTGTGAGAATGGCAGAAGCTGCTTGTCTAAATTCCCTTTTGCCATCCATTGTAGTAATCAATATCAATCACACAATGTATGTCTACTGCATAGGTATTTAGCTTGGAAACTACGTGTATTTAAGGATTTTACTTGTAAACATGTATTTAAACACACATATCCCATTTTAAGCAGAATTCTCACAAAAAGACTATAAGAATTATTTTCAAAGGAATCAAACATTTTTGAAACTCTTGGCACAGGTCAGCCTTATCTTGATAATTTAAGGTGAAAAAAGAGCTGAGCTTATTTCATCAGGAAAGTGGAAGTTCACTAAACATGCTGCAGCAGCTATGCCAGCAGAAAGACTCGCTTTGGCTAGAAGACAAGTGTAGCATTCCTAATTTAGTCTAGTCTAATCCTCTGTGAGTGTCAAGATAGTTACGATACTGCCTCCACCCCATGCTTTTCTCAGGTTTATCAGAAAACAGCAGCTTTCAGTTTTGAATTCTTAAGTATTGTACTCTTGTAAAGTCCAGTACTCTTCAGAACTAACCATTTTACTTTTGAGTTTCTGTTCAAAATCATTTTGGTGGCATTTCCTGAGCTACTGTATGAACCACAAGGATCTAGTGTGATAGAGTTATCTCATAGTCTGGATCCTATAAATTACTTTTGAGACACATCTATGTTATCTATCCGTTTCCAAAAAAGATATAGAACATAATGCTACAAAGACAGACTTTAATAATCAGTGAAGTATCTTTCTAACCTAGTCATACTGAATCATACTTCCTAGGCTCACTTTAGAGATACTTTGCTTCAGTGCAAAGTGCAGAAGGTAAGAAAAAATTTAAACCTTCTTGAAAAGTCTTAGTGGAAATTCACAGACTCATATCCTCATCAGTTTGGAAAAAAAAATTTAATTCACCTTAAACAGAAACAAAAGGAAACAAAAATATAAGGATTTGGGGAAAAAAAAAAAAAGTGGTTATTGGCAAAATATCTCACTAGCAAATCAATTAATTATATAAGTGTTTAGGAATATTTCTATAATCACTTACTGCCTCTTGCCTAAACAATTCAAGAGAGCCATTTTCAAGAATATGGCAGTTTTAGTGTCCCCACTTCAATTGCGTCAGTAGTTAAAAGAAGAATACAGTCTTTGCCCCATGTCCCTAAGATGCTTTGATTCTCTAGAATCTTGTCATTTTAAATAGGCTAGCACATTCTTCTTGGTACTCATGGAATTAATAAATGAGCTGGTAAGTATTCACAATATGTACCACTGTCAAAGAGTGATTCTTTTGAAATTTCAGAATCTTTTGTACTTGAGAAAACAAGTAGTGCTTTCACCTGAATATTCTTCTAATAACAATAAATAAAACTTCTTTTACTTCACAGATTAAATCTGACCAAACCATTTATTTTCTTTTCAGTTGCATGTTTTAACTCTTGCTACTATTTTGTATTATCTCCCTACTGTGCTCTCTCTCTTAGACATTTGAAGGAGAGAAGGAGTGTAACATTCTGATGAGGAATTTGCCGACAGCCACATCACATCCTAGCTGTGCTGGAACAGACTTCAGGCAGTGCTATATGGATTAGCATCAGTAGGTTTATTTATTCATTCAGCTTTCTCCAAACCTGTAAGTAGTCTTTCTTCTTTATCCCACTCACACATACTTTCCACATACTTTTATCCCACTTTTTTCTATTTTTTTCAATTTTTTTCAAATGTAAAACCTACATTCTTCAAGAAATGTTGTGACTCTAGTCTGCTTTGGCTTTTTGTACATTATAAAGAACTAGGAAAGACCTATTAACATGGCTAAAAATCTGTGGGGGAAGGACAAAATGAGGTTGCTGAGTCTGGAACTTTTTCAGCTGAATACTGTGGAGTAGTGGTCTGAATGATTAGGATGAACACAGGGGAGCTGTACTGGGTGTTTCTTGCTTTGACAAGATCTGTGCTCTCTGGCAAGGCAAAGGGGAAGTTGCAAGATCTTCCCAAACCCAGTGTGACAGGATGGCTCCAGAACATCTGCCACACACAGGAGGAGGATACATCTCTGGAATTCAGTTTCAGGCAGAAGACCCCTTAAGCTATCTCTAGAGAATAGGTGAAGGCTCAAGGGAGACCTTATCATTCTCTACAACTATCTGAAAGGAGTTTGTCTCAAGATGGTTGTTGGACTCTTCTCACAAAGAACAGCAACAGGACAAGAAATAGCGGCCTCAAGTTTCACCAAGGAAGGTTCAGGTTGGATATTAGGAAAAATTCCCTCTCAGAATTGCGAGGTATTGGGATGGGCTGCCCAGGTAGGCAGTGGAGTCACCGTGCCTGGAGGTTTTCAAAAAAGGTTAGATGTTACACTGAGTGCCACGGTCTAGACTGATCACAGGCATGGGCTGACGGTTGGACCAGATGATCTTGGTGATCTTTCCAGCCTTAATTATTCTATGATTCTGGACAGCCTTCTTGAGGAGCTCACTGCTCTCTAGCCACCATGGAAGGAGATTGGCTTTGACACAAAGGTTAGATTGCAAAAGACAAACAGTGTAAACATTCTTTAAGATATAAACAGCAATCTACATGTCCTCTATGTGTTCTGTGCTACAGACAGTTAGTTATGGGTCTTATTAGTACCTACAGGTTCTATTAGGAACCTACAGCTGTGCTGGGAAGGAAGGAAAATGTGAACACATTTTTATTGAATATATTTTCTTACTTTCAAACTCTTGAAGTTACCCATCTGGCCTTGTTTTGGACAGTCAGATATAACAAGCTATATAAAGATTTCAAAAGCCAACTAGGATTGCTAAAACATTCAATTTTCATTAAAATTAACAGCAGTTTTGTCTCTACTACAATCATTTCTGAAAATCACAACATGTCCCTTTAAAGTCCATTGCCAAGAACCGATTTTAAGTTGAAGTCTGAGTAAGTATTTTTTCTCTTTCTGTCCTCAATTACTACCATAAATATTATTTGTATACCAATCAGTAAAACAATCCATTGGTTCTCAGCTTTACAAACTGCTTTTACTTATCTTGAGACGTCTTTCTTATTCATAACTTTTTCAGAAATATCAAGCATGTTTTTCTATTCACCAGAAGATCAGAGCATGCTAGAGAACTTATATAGTCTCTCACATACCTACTGATCTCTTTTCATTTTACCTTAGCTAATAATAATAAAATAAATATAAAATTTAATTATCTTTGTTTTATTTTCTATAATTTCACTTTCTCATTTGCTTATGTCTTTTATTTTTTTTGATGGTGGGCTATGGGATGTTTGTCTTCCTCCACACTTTTTCCCTTTTTCATATCAATGTAGTGGTTGATTTACATTTTAAAAGCAAATTTTCTTTTGAAACTCTCTATGGAAACAGAATAAATGTTTTTGGTTTTGTTTTTGTTTTTTTTTTTTTTAGTTGCATTTGCTTTGCAGGCAGACAAGTGTCAAATATGGAGAAGCTGGTAAAAAAAAGAAAAAGCAATGACTTTGATTTGTTTTGCAGCTTCTTCATTCCCAAAAAGGGTTTTGATCTTTCTATTCCAATAAAAGGGTTCAGTGCTTTTCAGTAAACACGTTGGTACCTTATGGGAAGGCATAACACAGCAAAATATTCAGACTAG
Organism: Tetrao urogallus; assembly: GCF_951394365.1. Lineage (NCBI taxonomy): Eukaryota > Metazoa > Chordata > Aves > Galliformes > Phasianidae > Tetrao > Tetrao urogallus. The sequence continues at coordinate 91,242,795 of NC_136814.1, read as the reverse complement.
TTCTTTTCTGAGTGCTCCAGAGTGCTTCACGAAAATGCTGTAAGATTATCACCTACTACTATTTTTACTGTATTTACTCATGTTTACTTATGTTTTCTATCATTTGTTGCACAGGGACAAAACTTCGGAAGAGTATGCTAGCAAATATCAAACAATTAATGATTAAGCATGCTAGGTACAATGTATAATCAGCATTATCCTTTCATACTCCTCCCCTCATTCCTCTTCCATCCATGTTCTTACATTTTCTCAAATTGTAAGCTCTTTGGAACAAAGACAGCCTTGTAAGTACGGTGGGGTCATGGTTTTTTGTTCTTGCTATCTCAGGTATTAAAAATATTAAAGGCATTCCTGATGAAACTACAGGTCTTTAGATATTTTGCTATTATCAGAGATAAAGCTGGCCATGTATTTTACTAGAGCTTTGGATGCATATCCTTCTTTACCTTTCCTGTCTAGTATTCTGGTTTAAGTTATTAGAAGCCATTCACTAACATTTCTTAAAATGTGCCTAATGCAGATATATGTATATGAAGAAACTATTATATGAAATGCATATACACAAACTTTTTTCCTCAATGTTACAATGGCTTGCTGAGATCTTGCAAACAGATCTAGATGCCATTATAATTATTTTTTCTATTTCTACATTTAAGTGATTGCAATGTATTTTTATTTAGATGGAAAACTCACACTATTTATAAACAATTTGAATTTTAGATAGTTTAACAACATGAGCTGTCTTATGTCATCTCCTATGCCTCTCCTTAGAAGGGTAGAAATATTGGCATTCAGTGTGTCCATGAAAATGAAATACTCCAGTTAACATCAACCATGAATATCAAAGGGTCCAATTAACACCAGTGACCTTTGAATCTGACTTGAAAATCTGCATGAATGGTCAAAGGCTTTCCTCACTGCAGTGTATTGGCCTGTAAAACTGGTGTACCTCTGGGTCCTGGATGAACTTCACACTCATTGTCAGATCCCTGTTTGTGAAGGGCCTGTGAGATGACAAGGATCAAAGAAAACAGCAGTTTTTTTATTTATTTAGAGTAAATACTGCAAACCCTGAAGCTTTGAACCACTGTATTTCATATTTTCTTCTCACATTCTGAAAACACTCTTCTGGTCTCCACAGTAATAAAATCTGAAGTATTTGCGTCTTTGAAGCTGCTTTGTTTTCATTACCTAATTCCACCTCTTGGCAAGCAAGATGTGCAAGGGGTGATAAAAGGGGTCATAAGTACTGTATCCCTACTAAGCATTACTGAGAAGTAATCAATTGTGAAGTAGATAGAGATATAGAAACAAAGCATTTTCAAAGAACTATAAAGTAATGGCCTGAGAAGTTTTCCAGCCCAACCTCCTGCTCAAAGCAAGGTTAGCTATGAGATCACATTGGGCTGCTCAGTGTATTTCCTTGTTTGGCCTTGAAAACCTGTAAGATGCATACTACTTCTTTGAGAAAACTGCCCCACTTCTTGACAGTTCTCACAAGGAGTAAGTTTCACCTTACATTCGGTCTTAACCATTTTTTTTCGACTTTTCCCCATGTCACTCATCCTTCCATAGCACACAATAGCTTCTGAGAAGAGTCTGGTTTTGTCTTTCTGAAGATCTACCAGGGTACTGTGAGGCTGCTACAAAGACCCTCTAAAGCCTTCTTTCCTCCAGACTAGGTTGTTTAAAGAATATTTCATCAACTCTTCCAGACGTATCCAGGTGGCCCTTCTGACATCATTCCCACTGGCCTCTCTTCTGCTCTGATCTACAAGCTCTCATTCACCTCATTCTGTACAAGAGGTCCATAAGCCTGAGCTTCTCCTCCCTGTCTTATCCTGTTCTTTCTGAAGAATTTATATCCATCCATAATAGCACTGCAGTCAAGAGAGATATTCCATCTTGTTCCAGCTACTGCTCTGTTCACTGCCTCTGCTGAACTAAGAGAGCAGTATCTCTGTATCGGGTGAATGCATACTTAGATTGTCTCATCAGCAGTCATTTGCAGAGAACAACAATTGGGACACCCGAATCAATACTGTCAACAGTATTAAAAGTGTTAGTGTTTTGTTAAACGGTCTCACAGTGGTTTAAAGTAAGTAGAAGTGCCAGAAAATGTATGGAACAAACATATTTTTACCTGTGATGAGTATTCAGTTTTCCAGAAAACAGAGGCCACTGTGCTAATCCCATGAGACACATAATTCTTAATTCTAAAGTATCTCTTATTGTCTACATCGAATATACCATATTGATGTAATTAAAGTCCAGCCAGTGTTTCCTTTAGTAGGCAGCAGAGTTTTATAATGTATATTCATCAATAAGGCTATTAGAGAATCTTCTACTGTTTCATGGTGCTGTGTATCACATGGTATGCCAGTAGATAGTTTCAGCTATCATAGAGTCTGCACTCCTTCCAGAAGGAATGAGAAAATATGCCAGCCAGTTTTATAATTCGTATTATCTACCTCTTAGCTACAGGCAATGACAGTAATTATTTTTGCCAAGACATTAAAAATTTGTCCTTAACTATTGGTTTATTATATTTATTTAAAAAATAGATGGAACCTTTGGATTTAAAATTAATTGCCTAAAATATAATGCTTTAACATTATAACATGTAAATTTTAATGGAAAGCCATCATCTCATATCAGCCAAGGACATTATACTGAAAAAATGATAATCAGCAATATACTCTCAGTAGTCTAAGTCTTTTAGCACAAGCCACATTCATTAACCAGAAATTGCATAGTACTTAATTGAACTGCAGAGATGAAGAGTGTAATATTAATTCCAGAAGTGAATAAAATGTATGCTTTTTATTTGCTTACTGTTTTCAAAGCACAAAAAGATTTTAAAGATTAAGATCTACATCCTCTGCTCACCTGCACTTCTGCATCAGTGAAACTAATTCTTATACACTCCTGTGTAACTGAGAAGAATGAGACCCTAAATGATCAATAAGCAGTTTTCCACTATCTGATTAAGACACAGCATTAATGCCTAGAAGGGCACAGCAAAAGTGATGCTAACCCTCAAATTTTCTAGGTACCAGATGTTTCAAATAGGCCACCATCTGGACTTTCAAACAGTCGAGAGAGAGATGCAGCTTAAGGTAATTCCTTTGACAGGCTGTGTGCAGGTGGTGAGAAGCATAGAAAAGGTACCTGAATGGGGTCTGGGACATGGCATGAAACAGCATTGGCCAGAATGCTTTTTAAGAACACCTGTGGTAAATGGATACCGCATGAGATATCATCTTGTTTTTGTGTAGGATAGAGTTAATTTTCTATGGAGTTATATGGTACTGTACTATGATTTAGATTCAGGCTGAGAATAATGTTGATAACAAACCAATATTTTGAATTCCCAAGCAAACATTTAGTTCCCACAAACCAGCAAGATTGTGAATGCCCCCTCCCTGGAAGCACTGAAGGCCAGAATGCACGGGGCTGTGAACAACCTGGCCTAGAGGAAGGTGTCCCTGCCTATAGCTGGGGGATTGGAACTAGATGATCATAAAGGTCCCTTCCAACCCAAATCATTCTGTGATTCTAAGATACTGATCTATTAATTGGTAGTTCCATTTTGGGTGAGGGAGACAGAATAAAAGCTAACTTGAACGCTTCACTTCATACAGCTTTTAAATCCTAATGGAAATGAAATCAACCTGCATAGGGAGAACAGATAACAATAGATAAATGTCTCAGCATAGGTAAATCAGCTGAAGCCACACCTCTCCTTCATCTTCATGGTGACGGTATACAGTTTTTTTAGCTTTCTTACTTTTCAAATTTCCCTGAAAAAAAACTCTAAACCAAAGAAGAAATTAAATAAGTTTGGAAATATCTTCTCACTTTTGTTCTGGCAAATTACTTAGTTTGAGATTATGAATTTATGATATTACGCTATTATATTGATATTAGTTTGAATTATTAAGATATTTGTCTTCACAGCAATTATGTCCCAAGTGCAAGGGAAGTATCAGCACAATACTTGTGGATACACTGTCTTCAAGTGTAGTAAACTGCTTATTGTTCGCAGTAGAGTCTTAAACTTGTAGCACAGAGATATAAAAAGTTTCTCCAAAAGTAATACCTCCTGTTTTATCATGTTGTCTGTACAGAAAAAATAGAGGAATACAGTTGCCTCTGACCAGTTTTCAAATGACTCAAGAAAAATATTATTCACAAGCTGATAATAAAAATAAAAAGCTTACCTTGTCAAGAAGAAAGGGCTTGCAGGAAAACTCAGACAGAAGTGATCTCCAAGTAAAGAAGTTTTCCTTTTGGCTGCCAGCCCTAAAATGAAGTTAGGGAGCAGTTGCACAGATGTACAGCTTGCACCTGTGCTTTTAGCGCTAGCATCCCTTCTTCACTAGGTGCTCAACCACTGGTTCAGGCTGTAACCTAAGTTCTCATACTGTGATGTCAGAGATGAGTATTGGTGGTATGGCAGTAGAGGTTGAACTTTCTCATCTACATTCTGTTATGCTTTGTTGCTGTGTGACAGAAGGCAAAAAAGAGGTAGACTGACAAAATGGTGTCCAATATGGAAGTGTGTATGAAGAAAAGGCGTGTCATTGAATTCCTCCATGCAAAAAAAGTGTCCATTAATATTCATCAACACTTTCTGAATGTTTATGGAGACCAGAGAGTGAATGTGAGCACAGTGAAGCAATGGGGACAGTGCATTTCAGTAGTGATTACATCAATGTGAAGGACAAACCACATTCCAGATGGCCATGCAGATATTTACAAGTGTGGCGTACAGGCTCTTGTTTATCTCTGTTGAAAAGGTGTGGCTGTTATGGTCACACTATTGAAAACTTTTGTTCTGTAGCTGAGAATTTGCTCAAACGTGTTATTGTGCTCCTTGTATATGTTGTAGTTTGCATGAAAATATATAAAGGCGTTACTTTCAGAGTGAGCCATGAAGCAGCAGGAAGTTTCAATTAACATTAAGGAAACAATTAAGACAGGACATAAACATTAATGTAAAGCTACATTTTAAAAATAAAGCTTCCTAGGTGATCATTTAAGGTATGAAGTTGGACATTAACCTACTACAGGAATGCAGCTTGAACAAAAATTTATTTTTCATTAAAATAGTATAAAATACTTCAGTATGAATACAATTGTTTCTGTACTATTTTTAAATACTTTATGATGCTGAAAATATTTTATTTGTATTCTCACTCTGAACTTTGATGTTTGGCATTTCATATTAAGTAAACAAAAATGAGGTGAAATCAGCCCTTCTTATTTTCATTTTATTTGACATAAAAGTATTTAATCTAAGAAATATGTTAAATTAATTTTTGTTCTTACAATCATTTTAGTTCATCTTGTCTGATAATCATTTAATTTCTGGTTTGCATCATGGTTTGTGAAAATTTTCGCATACATGAAATGAAATTATGCCGAGTTATTTGTAGGATCAAGGCTATAGAACTGACTTCTATAGATGCACAGGGATTTATCAAAATCTCTTTCACTTGAATTATGTGTCATTCTTTAGTGCATTAGTGAAAGGAGACTTTCTATCACAGAGGAATGGCTGTTCTCCTTATTTTAGTATTTCATAACAAAAAGGAGCTCAAAGCAAAACAGTTGTCTTATTGCCAGCATGACTTGAATTTCCCAGAATCATTGTTAAACATTTTATGTTCAGAAAGAAAAACTTTGAGTAATATTAAGCCATTTTACAGCGAAATCAGCCCAGTATAGTGTTACTTTTCAGATTGTTATATTATGCATTCAATTTGGTTAAGATTTTGTGTAATAATAATATCTTCCTTGATATTTACTGCAGTAGGCAAAGGCATCAACCAAAACAACCTTCTGTTCTTAAAAGGGGATTTTCTTACTGATATGGTCTGGAAATTTTTTTAGATTTCTACTTAAAAGTTTTTCATGTCTCCATTGCTGACATAGTCTTGCAAGAAGATTAGCCCAATTTTCAACTTCCTAATGTAGAATTCGTTATTGACTGTATAATCCCTCTGAGCAATCCCTCTGTACATAGGTTGTGCACTGAAGCTGAAGAATTGGTATGAAAACAACTGCTGATCAGTAGAAGCAAAAAAAAAAATAAAAGGTTTTCTACCTTGCAGGTGTTAGAAAATCAAAGCTTTTAGATACGATATGCTTCTACTGATTGAGTATAGAAAAGTAGATAAGCTCCTGGAAAATGGTAACAAAATACACTTAGGAGGTTTTGAAAAGGTAGGAAAAAAAAAAAAAAAAAAAAAAAAAAATCAACAATCAGTTTTTAAAGTTCTCCCTGTGTAAAGTGTGGTTGTCTGTCCATATCTCATACATGCAGAAAATCTTTAGCACCACTGTTGTAAGTCTCATACAGGGGTTCTGACATACATCTTTCAGTATAAGAAGGTGCCTTAGATATGAGAACTAGTGAGCTAAAGGGCTCTCAGAAGTTCTGTCTGGAGCCTAATTCTGCTTTACTCGTCATAGTGTTAGCAAAACTTCTGGAGATCTTTAAGATCTAGGTAGACAATCATGTCCAGCGTTTCAACATAAGTCACCTATTGAAGTGGAATTCTAAAGAGATCTGAAAAAAAAAAAAATGGATCCGTGTAAAGAACTTGAAGTATATTCTGATCTTAAATGTATGGCATCAAATTCAATTATCAAACACTTGTCTTTATGCCAAATGGATTAGAAGGCATGACAGAATTTCAGCATAGATAAAACATGTGTCATGCCATCACACCATCTGGATTTGATTTACAAATCACACTTAGCATTTCAATGTATCTAATCTCTTTGAACAGTACGCATGATACACTTTGGTGAAACTACTATTTACTGATTCTGTCAAATTGACATTAGCAGGAGATGGATTGTTCATCTGAGTGAATTTGCCTGTGAATTTCTGTGCAATTCATGAGAAGAGTAGGGTACTATTTCACCATTTTAGGGCAGCTCTGAGTCTTCTAGAGCATGAGATTCCATCTTCTCCCTTGTTTATTCAAAATGACATCAAAATTCATCCTCTTCCATTTCTTTTTGAGGCTAGATGCATGCTAAAAAATGTCCAGGAGCAACTTTTGCTCTGCATCCACAATATTTCTCCCAACAGTCATAAAACAATTGTAAAATTAGTTTTGAAATTCTCTTCTATGAAATTTGCTCTTTTTCTTAAATTTATTTCCAGTTGAGATTTGAATATTGTATTAAATCCACTATGAAAACACATACACTGTTTCTTTCAGACCATGATTGGAAGGCATAAAGAATAAGATAAATTCTGCTGTAAATTGGATGAGAAATGCTCTTTAAGGATAATTGTTTGTTATTTTTTGAAATATTTTAAATACATTTTTTTTTTAGTTTCAGTGCAATTATATAACAATTCACACTTCAGCATAAGTTCTCAGTATCACAGAAGTTCTGTCTCATGTACAGACGGAAATTCCTGTGATCAGATTTGTGCCCATTGCCTCTTGCCCTGTAGTTGAGCATCACAAAAAAAAAAAAAAAGAGCCCGGCCCCATACTTTTGACAACCACTAATGCCCATTTTATAAAGTAAGAAACCACCCCTTAAGTATTTGTAAGGTTTGATTAGAAGTTACTCTTCTTAGAGCTGCACATTTTAGAAAAAAATATGATAAGTATAAAGGTATTCAATATATTGCTAGTCTTGTTCCCAAGTCTGTGTGGTGAAATCTACCCACAAAAAAAACGTGCTGTGACTCAAGAGAAGTATTGAAATACCTTTGAGCCAAGCTTGAGGTAACACAGAACTGGGGTAAAGTCTTCCAGCTTAGCAGGAGATGGGCTTTCACAGCTCCCAGCAGGAGCTGGAAACCAGGAAAGGCTACATTTTGAAGAGTCTATTTGACATTGTATGAGTCAATGCATCTTGCTGAGTTTTGAACTGTCTTACTCTCTCTCTGAGCTCTTGCAGTTCCTGAGGAATTCAGAAAGAACTGGGAAATGCTGCTCTTTTGTGGAGAGGCTCTGCACAGTTTCCTCCCTTCCAAAACAGTCAAGAGATGAATGCCCATCTTTTAATAACATCAGGGGAAGGAAGTCGGACAGGAATAGTATTTCTTTTCAAACCTCTCAACTAGGAATGTTTTAGCTACTGACATTTAAATCCTTATGAACTGAACTTTAGGACAGAACAATTAATGAGCAGACTGCAGAGTAGCATGGGCTGCCTTCTTGCATAACTCAGTTACCAGCAATGCTAAAAAAAAAAAAAAAAAAAAAAAAAAAGTAAAATCATCGTAACATACCCTACCCTAATGTTTCAGGCCCCAGTAAGTCTGTGTCTTGAACAAGTAGGCATTTTGAATTTTTTTTTTTTTTTTTAATAAATGTGTTCTTCATTTTATCCTAGAATGTTTAAGAAAGGTTTTAAAGTGAATCAAAATGCATCACTCCTGATACAGAATGGAACCATCTAAAATGTGTTTTATATGTTTATTCTAAAAGTGATTCAAAATCAAAGCACTTGAATCCACGTGAAGTCAGACGTGTTAAAAAGCTGGATTAGTCTATAGCTGTTCCTGCCAATTACCTAATTTGTCACAACTGCACAAGATAAGAGGATAGACAAATGTACCAGTGGTCAACCTCTGGCTGATGGCTCATGCATACATTTCTTAAATGAAAGTATAGCCACAACTCCTTTAACATAAAATAATATCTATCCTAGCACTTGCTATTGTGATTGTCTCAGGTCAAATAACCATTGCTCATATAATTTGTTCTTGCTTTTGAGTATTCTACTTTTTGCTCATAATCTCCTCTTATTACTCTGATTACAGTGTGGTGTCATTTTACTTGGCAAAGGTCATTTTTAAAAAAGAAATCTAAGCTTCTTAGGCAGAGCATGTCTTTGATGCAATGTCATCATTTGGCCAGTAGAACCCAGTGTTCTTTAACATAGAATGGTAAGACTTCCTGAAGAAGTCTTCCAAGAACACAGACTTATGCAATTTAGGTGAAAAGTACTAGCAGACCAGAGCAATAGGTTGGTTTTTTTTTTGTTTGTTTGTTTAGTTTATTAGAAATAAAGTAAATATTTGCCATGTACATTCTCACAAAATTCAAAATATGAAGACCCAGATCACACTCTAGTAAAGTCACTGTAAGAAAAAATGAGCATGTGATGTCACTAAGAACATGGCTTTTAGAATCTGTGGAAGTTAGTGTGAGTTCTATTATGTATCTCAGAAGACTCAGATTAAGCATGGTGTGATTCCTGCAGAATTAGAGAACTAGTCATACTTCAGGAGGGGATTCAGAAGAAACATACAACAGAAACTTATCTTTGACTATCAGTAGACTGCAAAACTGCAAATATTTTCTTCTCAAGTAGAGAGAAAAACAGTTCCTTTTGGACAGATCTTACAATCCATCTATTTCTATTATCACCGAGGGTAGCATTTTCTTGTAAAAATATTATATGAAGGGTCCTACCTGTAGAATCCCAGAAACCTAGGCTGTAAACATGGAAGATTAGGATATACTTTTCTAGATATCTCTGGGATTTGATTCAAAGGCTGCTCTGAAAGTAATGCCTCCTATTTTATTATGTTGGCGCATAACATTAGAAGCAGATGTTGGTAGTATGGCAGAAGAGGTTGAACCTTTCTGACAATATTCCATCACATTTTTTGCTGTGTGACAGATGGCAACAGAGGGGCAGCCTGACAAAATTGTCTGACATGAAAGTGAGTATGAAGCAAAGGTGTGTGATTGAATTTCTTCAAGCAGAAAAAAACAGCACCAGTTGAGATTCATTGACACTTGCTGAATGTTATGGAAACCAAACAGTAGATGTGAGTACAGCAAAGTGGTGGGTGGTGTGTTTCAGCAGTAGTACCAGCTATGAGATAGACAAGCCACATTTGAGACAGCCATGCAGATTTTTTACAAGCATGGCTTGCAGACTTCTGTTCAGTTGGTGAAAACGCATCATGACTAAGTTGAAAGTGTCTTGTAGCTGAGAATTTGCTTTATCAGTGTTTTTGTGTCCTCGTATTACTGTTGTTTCCATAGCAATAAATAGGAGCCATTACTTTTGGCGCAAGAACTCAGTAAAACTTATTTTAAAGCTCATATTTTACAATTTATAAGAAAATACGGCTTATATGAACTGTGACTTTATTCAATTTCTGTAATTTTAACTAGAAACGTACAGTCTCACCATTTTTGGAGAAACTCAAAAACTCGAGGAGTTTAACATTCAAATCTAATTTTGTTTTTTTATTACTTCTTGTATTAGATGAACACTTGAACAGGGATCCTTCAAAATATGAACATACATTTATCCACCTCCTCATGATCACTAACCTTAAAAGTGTGTATTTATGGAAGTGTACAGTGAAAGTGAAAAATGAATGCTATTATTTTGATGGTTTTCATTTTCTCAGCGTCATTGGAAAACTGAAGAGAGAATCTGAGGAAAGAAGATTTATAGATCATTCAGTCTTAGTGTAAAGCTCAAAAGCCCTTCCGGTTGAAGTACATTAACAGCTTTTTATATGGTAATAGCATGATTTCTATACAGTTTGTGATGTTTATTCATTACTGACAGGCCAAGATAGAATAAATGTCATTTTCTACCAGTAACATTACGTGAAAGATCTTAATTCTCAGAAAAAATGATTCAATTTATAGATGAAAATTCTAATTTTTCTCAGCCAAACAGATAAGCTTTTGAAATCAAATGTGTGGTCAGTTGTAATGAATTTGCTTCTCCAAATCACTTCTCTTGCTATTCTCTGCTGTGGACAGAAAACAGCTTTGCTATACAGATCTATTTAATACACATAAAACATTATGCATTTTGGGGGGCTTTATTTTTTGCTTTTTATCTTTTTTTTTTTTTTTAAAGTTGAAAAATCAAATAGGAAATCCATTTACATATAGAAATTTTAAAATGCCTTCTTAATATTTCCTGAGAGAATTTTCATCATTCAATTTAGCCTCTAGCTGCATATCCACTTCATTTCCCATCTCCAGATTTGTACTTTCCTGTGTCTCTAAGGTTCAATACTTCAAAAGTGATTTTCTTAATAGCCTTTGAAATTCTTTTTTTTTTTTTTTTTTTAAACCAGGAAATAGATACATATTATACTCCACGCAAAATTTTCTGCAATTAATTTATGAGAAAGTGATGAAAACCAGTATGAAAATATAGAAATAAAAGGTGTTGCCATGTAAGTGTGCATTTATCTTGTTAAGAATGCATAATTTTTAACACATATTTTTATAAATACCTAGTTTACATATGGATATTTTTAAAAAAATAAGTAATGTTGCACATTGTTGTTTTTTGTTGTTTTAGGGAGGAAAGAAAAAAAAAGTAATGTTTGCATTGCTTGAATAAATATACTTTTAATTTTATATTTTTAAGCTCCCTCTGGCATTAACAATAACATTAGGCAAAATTTCATCTTTAATTTTCTTTAGATGCTTTTACTTCCTGTTGATAGACAAAAGACCTAACTGTAACACATACATTTATATATACACACATATAAACAAGATTTCACAGATAATGAAAATAAAATGAGCAGGATTAAGACTTCATACCTTGGAAAAAGCATACACATTAGTGCTATCAAGACATGAGACAAGAATGAAAAAACAAACATGTTGATCTATTCCCCATACACACTATAGAATGCACCAGCAGCTACATTTTGCTATACCCTTCTTATGACTCTAAGATAAATGTCTTTGCAGTACAGGTAATTTTTTCCAGTCATTCTGTATAATCAATGGATATTAAGATGTTACAATCACAAAATAAACAAGAGAGTTAGGTGAAGTAGATTACAATAACAAAAGAGAACAAATGGAAAGCTTACCCTAAGTTGGGCTCACCACAAAACACCAGAAGAAGGGATCTCCAGACAAGATCCTTCCCCACTGGTAGCCAGCTCTTAAATAGGTCTAGGAGCACAGGTGAATTGCCTTCACCTGTGCTCCTCTGGCTGACTCATGGCTCGCCTCAGGTGATCAATTAGAGGTTCAGGCTGTGACTCAGTAGTTCCCATACACATTCACATGAAAGAGTGTTGTTTTTAAACAGTGATAAAATTGGATTGCCCCATACCTATGCAGAATCAAAGCCATGACTGGCTGGTTGGTATGCATTGGTAGAACACCAAACACCTACACCTTATTTTTCCTTGTCTTCATACCCAGCCCTTGATTTCTTCAGCTTGTAATTTGATGTAGTGACTGTGTGTTTAAATCTCAATCCCAAAAAGACTTTGCTTGTGTGGAGTTCTTCACAACATATATAGAAAATTTTCTTTAAAATTCTGTTAAAAAACTCAGTATTACCTAACGTAAGCTTACAAATCCCTGAGAAAATCCAGGGGAAAAAAAAAAAAAAAAAATTATGCTCTTTCCAGCAATTCACATGTGGAATATGTAATTTCCAGATTTGTTTTACAAATCTTAGAGAAATATTTTTTTTCTTCAAAATTTTGCGTGTTAGATTAGCAGATATTTTTCATCTTTTTCCAAAAGTGAATCATATTTAATCTGTTATATGTTTTTGTGAGTGTGATGGACTGTGGACTTAGCAAAATACAATTTGTGTTTTTGTATTATAGGAATGCATGCTTAAAAGTTTTTGTTTTTCTTTCAGTATGTATTAGGTAGATCGTCTACCTACATATTAGGTGTAACTTCTGTTGTATTTTTTTTCTTACTTTCTTCTTTCCTTCCTTTCTTTTATTCTTTTCTTTCTTTCCTTCCTCTCTTTCCTTTTATTCCTTTCTCAGTGATAAAACTATTAAGTCTTTATCAACCTATTGGAATTAGCAAAGTAAACGGAAGGATAAACTAGTTCCACTTAGCTTATTATTTCTTCTTTTAGAAACTCCGAGGCCCTTCGTATCTGCTTCAACTATCAGGATTGGCATAATGAGGCTGAATGTTCTCTGGTTATGTGGGTGGTTTCTGAGCTACACAAAGTCAATATTAGGATAAGTGCAGAATTCAGCACCAGAAAACAGCTGGGGAATGTACAAGCACCAAGTAAGATATACACATTCTACTGAATTTAAATGTTAAACTGACCCCATTAAGGGTTTTAGGGTATTTTAAATATGGCCAGAAGTGATAATAGACGATAATACTATCTGGGCAAGTAAAATACAAATCTTACAAGAGATGTATATGATTAACACGGAATTGCACTTTGAGCATACCTGAGTCATTTTAATTGTTGCTTTTGGCAGTTTTAAGGGATTCTGTTTTATTAAAAAAAAAATTTCACAGAATCATAGGATAATTCAGGGCAAAAGGGATCTCAAGCAGTTCTTCTCAAAGCAGAGTTAGCTATGAGATCAGTCTGTCTTATTTTGAAAACTTTCAGAGATGGAAATTACACAATCTCTCTAAGCAATCTGTACCATTGCTGGACTGCCATTGTTGAGAAAATATTTCTCATTTCTTTCAGAAGCTCTTCTATAAAAACTTATTTTCACTGGTAGTGCATTACTGTGAAGAGTCTGTCTTCCTGATGACCACCTTATAGGTCCCAGCCAGAGCTCTCTCTTCTCTAGGCTGAACAAACCCAACTCCATCAAACTATTCTCACAAGGACACAAGGGCAAGTGCTCCAGGATCTGATTTTCCTTGTGATCGTGTGCTGAACTTGCTTTAATTTATCAGCGTCTTTCTTCTTCTAGGAAGGCAAACTGGATTAATGACATGGTCGCAAACTATTATCAGGACATGCACCTGCTAGTACAGCTCTACATACACTTGCCCATTATGGCTGCCAAGACTCTGCTGTCTCATGCTCAACCTGCTGCCCACCAAATTAAATGTCTTCAGCAGAACTGCCAGACCCTAGGTTTTCCTTCCCATGTAAATGACTTAGAATTTGTCCTTGTTGAATTTCATACATTTCCTACTGCCCTATACCTCCAGTTTCTTTGTTTCTGTATGGGTGGCAGCCCTGTCCTTGAGCGTATCAGCTACATGCCACAAACTGATGTTAACTCCTAGCTTGATGAGAGTGTGCTGCAGAGACCATTGCCTAGTTCACTGAAAAGTTAACAAAAAAATAAAATAAAAAAAAAATCAAATAAATCTAAATATGGCTTTTAATTCAAAGTAACTACTCCTGGTAGTACCTTAATTCTGATAAGAAAGGAGGCTGCAAGAACATATTAGTGTCATCAACTCTATTTGCAAGCAACTCAGATTTTCCACTGAATTGCAATTACATCTATCAGACAGAATAAGAGTGTGCACAAAGTTATTGACTCTTGGATGACTTCAGAGTCATTGTAACTCATTTAGCTTTCCAAGGCCCTGTAGCTCAATAATTTTTCTGCATTAATGTTTAAATAGAAATTTAACCATAGACAATTTGAATCTCAAAGTGCATTTAAAACAATTTCATATTCCATTAGAAAACCTGGGATCTTTTGTTGTTGGATTTTTGTTTGTTTGTTTGTTTGTTTTTGTCAGAACAAACTTCTACTTTAAACAATAGTTTCTGAGAATTCAGTGAATGCAAGTGATTTAAAAACATAAAACAACATTCTATTTATGCCATTCCTTTTTAGCATGGAAACTTTATTATTAAAGAAATTTAACTCAGAACCTCAAGGAAAAAAAAAAAAAAAAAAAAAAAAACAACCAGATAACATCCATTTTTTTTATTTGTTTAAATAAAATATGAAAGAATAACAATAAAAAAGAAAAATATTCAGAGATGAGGGATTGGGCATTAAAGCAATAGAGGTGAGGTAAAGCAAATAAAGCTGTTGATAAGGGAAAAGTATGTGAAATGTAATGTCAAAATGAAGGACTATTTTGTGTCCATAAAAAACCTTTGACAGAGAACATCTCATCTCTATCAGTCTACTCATGCTGAAGAAATAAAATGAAAGTGCAACACATGGTGTTTTTATAAAAGACAGCAGGCCAACAAATTACATTTGACTATGAAGGCATTTTTAAATGGTATTAAAAATGTTAAAGAAAGGCAGTTTTGTGTTGAAGATGGAAACAATCCTGTGCACAACACAAGATTCAGGATCTAAGAGAGAGTGTATATTAAGTAAACAGGTGAATTTCCAGATCTGCACTGAGGTACTTATTTGTCATATAAATGTCAGCTTCATGCATCCATTCAAGACAGTAGATAAAATATTTATTTGTTTGGTTTTACTTTTCAATATCAGTGAGTCAAACACACAATCTCATACCTTGGAAGACTCTATTTCTTGATAGAAATCACTCTAATACCAATCTGTGACAACAGTCTTGAAAATCCAATGTATTTCAATTTTCCATTTGTTTTCCTGTTGCAAAAACCAGGCAATATGTACTGTTAGGACTGCAGGTAGGTGACTAAGATGCTGGCTAATCACTGACTAATCTGAGGTTAAGCCAACTAAAAAGAACGTATGAGATGATGGGGAATGACATGAAAAATTGCCAGACATGACAGACAGCAACAAAAGAAGTCAACAGAAGTTACAGTTACTGTATTGAAAGGTAGGTAGATTTCAAAATTGGTTTTGGGGGAATTTCTGGAGAAATAGGTGTGTTTTGCATGCAGTTGTAAAAATTGGGGACGTAAAGGAAAATTGAGGCTATTACTAATTAAATAAAAGAACAAAATTATATGCAATTGTAAATATTGGGTACCTAAAGGAAAATAGAAGCTAGTACTAATTAAATGAATAAAATTATATGCATACGAAATGAAGGATATTTGTATGCTGATATAAAAAAAAAAAAAAAAAAACTTTTGCAAATAGCAAATATAGCAATAAGGTAGCAAATATGACACCAAAAAGAAATATTATTTAGGGGACAGATTCTTCATTTAGGAGGGGGCTGTTGTGGGAAAGAAAAAGTAGGATGAAGAAAAAGGAAATGCCACAATAATGTAATGAAGTGAGGTACTTACCTGTCTAAAGGGGAACTCCTGCATGGCCTGCATCCTAGTGCCACTGTAGCAGTGCCTGTTCCAGCCTTGAAATTGGCATCTATTGCAGTTTAAGAACGAGCTGACACCATGGGAACTAGATGGGCTCAGGTACTGATACCCAGACCCTATTATGGGGCGATGCCCTCTGCAGGAAACAAGTCAGTGCAGTGGATCCTCTCACAGCTTCCTTGCACCACGACAGGTGGACAGGGCAGCTCAGAAGGGCACTAGTAGAGTCAACACTGTAGTCACGGCCCACAGGCAGGGCTGTAGCATCCTGGGCCTCCGCCATAAGCCCTGGAGCACTATAGCTACTTCCTGTGGGAGTTGGGTCAGGTTCCCCCTGCAACCTCAACCTCATCACTGATGGGACTGGGCAGGGAAAGCCTGAAATTCCTGTGGTGCCTGGAAATTTACTGTTGCCATCAGGCATGCCCAGCTAGCTCTATAGCAACTCTGCTGCCGCTAATGGTGTAGTTATTGTTGGCCGTTGAGGTGAAATTGTGTGCAACTCATCCCAGTCTTACATCAAACAGCTATAATATCTCCCCAGGCACTTCTGAATCTATCCTGTCACTGTGTCTGACCTGCAGCCTTTTGTCATGTGTGATTCCACGTGAGGTCTTAAAATGGGGCACAACTGTTGAATTACAAGTGTTCCGTATTTCTTCCAAGGCTATTTGATTTACAAAGGAGTTTAGCTAATGGGACCTCTTACTTGTGCATTCATGTATAGTAAAATGATAAGTGCAATGCATTCATTTCTCAAATGCATCTCAGAAGCTGGTACCTCTGCGTTTGCAAATGGGTGTCTGTACAGCTCAGGGAGCGCGCTCTTTGTTCTCCCTCTGCACTTGCCACCCTCTGAAGGACACAGTTTCACTAAAGATTACTTACAGCCAGTCAGTCATAGTTATTTGAAAGATTTGTGAGATCTTCCAAGAAACCATGGCTGCTTGGGGAAAAAATAACCTCCTTTCTCCAGTGTGCATGGTGTTATATATTATATGGATTGTGGTGTAATGGTGGCAGTGAAGGGACGGATTCTGCTGCGGTGGCTTTGCCATGCCCTGATGTACAGCACGGCTCAACATAGTAACATTACCTCAGGAAGAGACACTACTGTTATCTGCTTCTTTCCAGAAGATGTGTCCCTGAGCACTTAATCCTCTCCAAGCAGGATTTTACATGATGGAGATGACATTCCCATTTATCAGTAGCAATTTTATTTTGGAAAACTTTTCCTTGACACTACCCACATAGCTTGAACTCTTCTCCTCTTTCTTCCAGTTAGAGAGCAGAAAGATTAATTCTCTTTTTAAATTCCTCAACTGGTTCTAATAATAATGAAAAGGGTGTCATTTTCTTCCCTATGCCTTTTTGTCTGTCTCTTTATTTTGATAAGGCTTCCATTTTATTTTCTTATAGAATTTGGAGTTTAATTTAAATTTCTCACTCCCGGAATCATATAATGATGGCATAATCTCAGCTCTAACTTAAAAATATTAAGATAAAGCAGATATCCTGTTCTGTTATGGCTGTGCTAAGAATCTTGAAGAGCTCAGACTATCCTCAAGTGCCATATCACAAAATAGGATGTTTGTTTTAAAATAAGCATATCTGTTATTTCCAGGATTTCCTGATTTTCAAATGCTCAGTGTTGCCAATACTGTAAATGCTTGATTATATAAGCTGAAGACATGGAGCATTTTTAGGACATTTTATGAGCTGTTAGTCCTAGGACTACTATTCTTTGATTGGTATTTCAGTTCAGATTATTAGCTGCAGAAGCAGGCATAAGTCACCATGTAGCTCAGGTCATGCCTGTAGGGTAGTCTTACAGCTTCTTCTCTTTGTGTGTGTGCATGTGTTCAAAGCAGATACTGCAACAGCAACAATCAGTGAGTATAAATGTTTCCCAGCTGAAGTGTATCTGATCTATTCCTTTACAAGACATATGAGTGCTCTAGAATTGGCAGAAAGAGCATCATTTTGACAAGAAGTAAGACATGCCTACTTCGATATCTGAGCTATAGATGAGTGCCTTATAAATAATGCGTGCTATAAACAACAAATAGCTTAAACTCTTATTACTAGTCAGAGCTAGCTCAACTCAGTCTGGCAAATTTTTCTAGCTCAGCTGAAAAAAAAAAACTAACAAAACAAATTAGGTGAGACATTTTAGTTTTGATTTTGTTCTTCTCAGAAATTCTAGCAAGGACAGAAGAGATAAAAAAATATCCTTGAAGAATGAAAGAGGCCACTGATTGATCATTTTAAACATTATGCAAATAGTATTAGTGATTTTTCATGTGTTTTTTTTTTGTTTGTTTTTGTTTTTTTTTGTAAATTTTATCTCATTTTCCATTCATAATTCTGAAGTCGGTATTTAATTCTTCAGAGTACTTCCTTTGAAAACACCAATGTTAGCCAGTGCATGGGTTGCTGTGAGACAGAAATACCATGTAAGTTTTAATGAAATATTGACTTCTGCATCAGCTTGTCAAATTAAAACCCTTAAATAACTTTTCCAAAGTGAACTAAGATCTGCATTTTATTACAGCACTTAGGTAGTATAGCTAAATCATTACTACTTTTTCAAACCTAGTAATATAGACCTACTAAGTTCCAGCTGCCATAATCCATGTGAATGCAGGTATGTGAAAATGTACAATTTTGTAGTTTGTTTTTTTTTTTCCCTAAGAATATTGATAAAGCAATGCACCACACTGCTGTTGCAGTCTGAAGTAAATAGACTTTTTTCCCTGATCTTACTAAATTTTATTTTACATTGTTTACTATTTTCATTCCAAATAAATGATAGATATGACAGATAGATAGCTTATTAAAATGGCTAGGAATACATGTGTATTATCACGTAGCCTCTTGACAGCTATTTACAAACAGAAATTGCTAAAAACTACTGCTGCTTTTCAGAAAGCCCATCTCTCCCTCCACAAATGTATAACCACATTTTTCAGTTAAAACTTCTAATAAAAATCTGAATTTCTTCCATATCTTTAGCAGCCTCCAATTTTCTACTTTTGCTAATATACAGATGAGCATAATATTTTTACGTACTATGGCTTGAATAAACTCAGAATCTTACAGGTATCTGCAAAGATTGGAGCCACTCTCTTCTACAGCAAGGGAAAGACCGGCTTCCATGCCATTTTTAAGCTAAATGGCTTTTTCATTGATGAAAAGATCAGCCATGCAGTATAGAATTCTTCAAATCAAAAAGGCGATTTTTATTATCACTCACCTCATTGAGTCGACACATAGACTAGATAGAAGAATCCTCATTTTTCAGCACTTTGACAAACTAAAAGAGGCCTTTCTCAGACCTCAGTCACACAGTTACCAACTGCTGGAATGTAAGTTAAAGAATATGATTTTAAGTGAACTAAAAGAATATTAAACAGAATGCAACAGTAAGATTAAAGAAAAAAATAAGAGCTAAAATGTGTATCTTTTATGGCTCTTTACTTTTCAACTCCTTATTTTTTTTCATGCTATGACAGGAAGAAACCACACATAAATAAATAAAAGAGCTTCAAAAATTTTTAGCCTGATATATATATATATTTTTTCCTAATTCATATTTTGGTAAAATAGAAGTTCTTTTCTGGTCAGAAGTAATTCAGAAAATGTGTTTCAGTACTGATGTGAAATTTGGTTGATTATACTTGAAGTGGTACCATAAGCATTTTGTTTGCAGACTGGATGAAGAGAAAGCCAATCTTCAGTAACAATATTGTTCAGAACATACATTTAACTAATTAAAGATAACCTTTGTGAAATATCAAAAAGGATCAGAGTCCTGGTTTCAGCAGGAACAGAGTTGATTTTCTTTAAAATGTTTGGAATTATGCTATTTTTGGGCTTTAGAAGGTAAACAACTTGCAGATTATAAAAAACAGATGAATACTCAATAAGTGGACATGTGAACGAGAAAATAACCGTGTTACAGGATCAAAACTTTAACTGTTGGAAAAATGAAATGCTTTTCCTCCTCAAAATGGAAGTGTCTAAAAAATTGTCAAACAAACTTCATTAAAGAACTTCATGTACTTGATGAAAAGAATGACATGAACTCATTTGATAATATAATAGCACACCTTCAAACTGTAAGATGAAATTCAAACTTTCATCACAGTTTGTTTACCATACTGACATTTTCCATGTTTATGGGAAATTAATTGGTATAAAAATATTGGTATTATTTAATTATAATATATATATATTATATATATATATATTATATAATATAATTAAAATTGGTATAATTAAGAGACTAAAAAGTCTTTTTTTCATGTAGTTTTGTTTTATTTTTTTTTTATATTAAGGTTTTGTTGGCTTGTTTAGTTTCACAAAACTGTGAAAAAGCCCCCTGGGAAATTTATATTTTTTTTTCATTTTCCATGGAAATCAGAGCATATGAAATAAATACTTCTATTGCTGATTATTTCTCTCTATTCATTCTTACTAGGGATGCATTTAAGCAGTACTTTTTTCTTTGCTACAGAAATGACATTTAACCTTGTTAATTACCAGGGTAAAGTGGCTCAAATATGTAGTTTGACTCTTTTGAAATGTCTTTTTCTGTTAATGATTACATGGTCTGTGGACAGTGAATTGAACAGAGCTACTTTTAATTACAAGCTATTAAACCATTATCTGTTTTGAATTGGAGCTTTCCTTTCCTGGTATTTAATGCTCTTTATTACAGGTTCCTTTGTATAGAAAAGTTTGTGCTACATTACAGGAACACAGCAAGTAGTTTCAAATGTGATTCTATCAAATGTATTATTTATTTTTGCAAAACTAGTAATTTTCCTGGTGATATGCCCTATTATGACTTCTGTATATTCATTAGAAAAGAACTACCTATGCTCCTTTTCAGCTTTTAAGAAACTGACTTACAATTATTTCTTGATATGAGATTTAATATCAAATTCAGTTCTAGAAAGAAACTGTGTGGAAGAAGTCATGTTATACACTTCTTTATAGACAGCTGATAATTACAGTTGTGTAAGAATGTCTGGAACATAAAAATATCCACCTGGTGCTGTGCAAATTGATTTTCAAATAATTCGTTGTTACTTCAAGAATACATTTTTGTACAGGAGTGAGTTTGCTTTAAAAATTTCAAACAGCATAAGAGAGCTTGTTGTATTTGATAAAAACTTCACACAGTAGAGGCAATGCTCTTCTATGCCATACAGTGACATCTTTTGAACAATTTAGATGTTTTTGAGTCATCACACTGTTTGCTTTATTTGGTTCTCAGAACATCAAAATACTGAAAGCAACTATTTCATACAACCCTGTGTGAAATTGTGACTGCCAGGGGCTAGTAATGCAATGCCATAGAGAAATGCAGGGGGGATTCTATGCATCTTATCCTCCATTAACACAGACTCACAAGATAAAGCTTATGAGCTTCATTTATTAAAAATAAAATTCAGACACCAGGTTTTGTCCTCATTTTTCAGAAAGCCCAAGGAATAGTTGCACATTGGCAGTGCTTCTGTTTTGCTTAGTATATTACAGCTTTGTTCTCCCATGAAGTCAGTAGTGCTCTAGGCAGAAGTAGATTTTCACCCACGTGAAGTTTACAGAAATATCATTGTGAGTGCTGCAGTAATTCAGTATTACCTCCATTAATATATTGTCTCCTGGAGAGAAAAGTCTGATTGAGGAGGCTATGAGAAAAAGTAAAAGGAGAACAAGTATTTCAAGGAAGCTTCGGAAATGTCTATGGGGGAAAAAAAAAAAAAGAAAGAAAGAAAAAAAACCTAGTTTTAGAAAATTGATTTTACAGGTTTGTAACTATTTTTAACAATCCTCATCTTCACCAATTTATTTTATTAACACGAATGTCACTTTTGTAGTCAGAATTAGATCATGCTACAGAAAGGAAGCCAAAACCTCAGAGGTTTGATTACCTGAAATCAACACTTAGGATCTCATTCACTTACAGTAAGACCAGTTTTGTAGGAAAATACCAAAAACTGAAAACAAAACAGCAACAACAACAACAATCTAGTCCTCACATTCCATCTAGAGAGAACTATTTCATCTAATTATCTGTTTATTTTGTCTGCTTATTTTAAGTGGTGGATTGAAGAACAGGAAATATTTACAAAGCAAGTGTGTCTTTCTTGCTGTGCTTTTCACATGCCAAAGCTATTAAGAACTGCTCCAGGCATCTACAAATCCAAAGATGTCTGTGTGAAGCCGAACAGATGTTCTCCTTATCTGCACTGCTTTTGGTGCACAGTAGTCCAGCCGTGGTCCAAATCCATTGTTGTCCTCTTTTTAGTGGTGAATGCTTTAAGAGGTATTGCTGCCAAAGTTTGGAATATTATGAAAATACTCCTTTTCCATGGCTAAACCCTCCTGACTGAAATATTGTTGGATATTTCTTGATAAAATATTGCACTCTACAACTTTTATAAACATTCTTTATGAGGTAAAGGGTTTTTTGGGAATTAAGATAAAAGTCTATCAAACCAGTGGCTAATACTACTTACTTTCGTTGAATACCCTTTAAGAACACCTTACTCTTCACTGGGTTAAAGATTGGCCCAGAGAGTAGTGGTGAATGGAGTTAAATCCAGCTGGTAACAGATGACAACTGGTGTTCGTCAGGATCAATACCTTGGCTGGCCCTATTTAGTATCTTTATTGATGATCTGGAATTAAATGCACTCAGTAAGTTTGCAGTTGACACCAAGCGGCAAGGAATTTGCTTTTTTCCTATCAGCTTCTTTTTGTGCTACAGGGCTAGGAAAGCAACAGTCTCCTTCCAAGTAGAGGTTTGATAATATCTGCCCACCTGGCCAGGAATCACAAAATGCAGTGCCTCATGCAGTTTACACCCCCAGCATTTATTTATTTTACACTGAAAGAGTAATAACACAGATTGTTAGCACCTGGATGTGCTCTTCTACACTGTTAGTGAATGGAAGACCAACAGTCTCTTTCCACTTCCCTGTTTGCCTTCGTTATGTTAAGTAATATTTTCTATTCATCTCTGGATGATTTCTATCCACCTACTCCTACAGTTTGGATTGAATGGACTGTGAAATATCAACTGAAAAGATACATTTTAAATGTTCTTTCTATATCTATTTTAAATTGTGAAATTATAAATATTCTTCACTCTCAATATGTCCATAGTGTATATATTCTTTTCTCACTAGGCAGTTTGACACTTGCATGGATATGTCTATTTGAACTGTTTAATAGTTATCAGTTCCTCAAAAAGAAAATAAACAATTTATGGATAATAATTCATTACATCAATGATTATCGTCTTATTCACTTCATGGCCAGCACCAATGAAAACATAAAAACACACATTAAATAGCCCTTCTTAGCAGTGTTGAACTTTGACAGTTCCTTGTTAAAGAATGCAGATG
Source organism: Tetrao urogallus (assembly GCF_951394365.1). Classification (NCBI taxonomy): domain Eukaryota; kingdom Metazoa; phylum Chordata; class Aves; order Galliformes; family Phasianidae; genus Tetrao; species Tetrao urogallus. The sequence continues at coordinate 91,219,402 of NC_136814.1, read as the reverse complement.
AACCAAAAGATTGTTAGTGACAGGAAGAGAGGGGGATGCCATAGTTTCAAGGTACATCAACTTATGTAAAATTAAAGAATTTCAAAAATTTCATAATTTAAAATAAATTGTAAGCTTTATAATTTTTAATGAATTAGAATAATATAATGAACTTACATTTTGCAGTGATAAATTTGGTAGTAGAGTCTCATGACTTGTAATAAAACATTCAGTATTCCCAAAATACTGCCGCCCTTGAAAAACATCACTTGTCTTGTCTATCTCATTGTTGTGGTTCGACCTGACAAGCTGTTCAGCATCACACAGCTGTTTGCTCATTCCCCCCACTCAGTGGGATGTGGAGTGAATCAGGAAAAAACAGCGTAGAAGTCATAGGCTGAGATTAAAACTGTTAAAACAGAAAAGGAAAGGAAAAATAATGGTAATGATAATCCTACATAAATGTATTTTAAAAAGCTCAATCATGATGCTCACCACCTGCTGACCAATGCTGGCAACAGCTGAAATATTGGTGTGTTATCAACTTTCATTTCATCAAAAATCCAAAACATGGATTCATACCTGACACTATGGAGAAAAATCAGCTCTCTCATCTGAACCAAGACCTTCAGAGAACTTTGCCTTTATTCTCTACTCCAGGACTGGAAGGAAACTGTTTAGATGTAATATTAGTTAAGAACAGACAATTGCTCAGTACTGCCAGAGAGACAAACTTGAAAATGGAACCTTCCAGTTTTTCCATTACTCAGAGGTAAATAAAGTAAATCCTAAATTCAGAACAAAGTTTGTGATTTTCAGACATTGTTTTTAAACTCTTCTGAATGCAGTTTTGAGGTCTTAAATTTGACAACATCACGCAAAATATGTGAACCTCACAAAAACAAAAACAACGGAACCAAGACAAAAACAGAAGTCAAAAATAAAAAGTTAATTTTTTATTCTTTTATGAAGTTTTTACTCTTCAGATGTAGCACGAAGCATTTGATTGTAGAACGTTGAGATAAGCATTTTCCAGATCTTGAAGAGTTTGGGGTCTTATTCTTACACAGTAGGACTGAGATGAAATCAAAGTTTAAACTTCCATGTTATCTTGTGAATGCTTTTAAGTACATTTATCCACCTCCATGGAGGACTGGAAAAGATTTCTATCAGCATTTTATTATATTATATTATATTGGTTTAATGTTAAATTATGAAACTTCAAATATTGTAGAATTGCACACCTTATTAGATTTAATCCTTATAAACCTTTCAGAATAACACAAAATAGCATCCTGATTATGCAATTATGCCATCTAAATATGAGGATTTCTTCCGAAAATATTTATCTTTGGCAAGACCTGTAAGTTATTAAAATTTTATTCAAATAAAACCCATATAAATGGGATTAGCAATAAATATGCTCACAGCCATTGTGTTACATACACTTATGACCATCGCAAACTGTTTTTGTGTTTTAATATCCAATCTATATGTAAACCCCTATGCAAGTCAGGAATGTTTATAAGATATGAATGTCCACTATAACATTTCTGTAGCATCATATGGCAGTGCAGATTTTTGCAAATAGAGTTTGCATATGTATACCTGTTGGTGAAACTTAATTACACTAGCTTCATAGATTTACAAAGAAGTACATTGTAAACAAGTGTTTTGACATCTGCGTAAGTGCTGACTTTATAAATGATATCCATTAATTTGCATTTTAAGAGACTGATTCCACTGAGTAGAATTACCCATAGATTCTATCAATTTTAGGCTGCTTTTATCTGCCTACACATTTCCAGGTTTACTAATTGTTGTATTGTTGAGATTGTTTGTTTTTCTGTAGTTAAAATTGGTTTATCTCAGTGTTTATGCTATACCAGTACAGCATGCAGAAATTTCAAGTGTTCTGTTATTAAGGCCAAGTAGTTACAAAAATTTGTGTCTTAATTATTGCATCTGTAGAGATAGTAAAATGACCAATCAATAGAAGTTCATCATCATCGATGACGGATTATCTACAAGACATACAGCTGCGTCTGCGGTATTTCTCATATCTATGACATTTTCTTCTTTAGATGTTTTTGTTATGAAGTTGTTTGATAACCTATAAATACATGGCATAAGGTGAATCCCAGTTGTGATTTATATTAATAAATTAGAAATATATTATGTGTCAAATGCAGAGAATGTTTCCTATAAAACAATGACTTCAGTGTCAAAATCAGATAAATTAGAACCAGCAGTTCACATAGCAGAGCATTTCAGCTTTTTCTTTTGTCACTATCCTACTTATGCTAAAGTCTATCATTATTTGTCTGCCTGCTGTTGACAGATGACTTACCTATTTCATGCAGGTGACACATTTTAAGCAGAAGGAATTCAGACTAACTACTGATTTAAAACTCTTAAAAGTCTGCTAAATACAGGAATGGATGTGTCATAGTGTCACTCACAAAGAAAAAGCTGTTTACAGACTTACATATTCTGTTCTGTAGATCTCCATCTGTGATGTATTCTGGTGATAATCTGAGGAAAGTCTGATTTATAAACATCAAAACATAACACTGATTCTTGGCACATTTTATAGCTATTCACTGAGACAGAGCACAACCTGTTTTGATGCATAATTTTGAATGTCATGTTGCTGCAGAGGGCAGAGAATACTGAAAGCTGTAAGCCATGCTGGAAGATATCAGGATCAAGTTGTCACAACTTGCTTTATCAGATCAATATTATTGCCTTATCTGAATTTGCTATTTTTAAAAGGCAGATGGGGGATGTAATGGTATTTTATGATAGAAGAACTTGTAGTCATCACTTTCATTCTGACAATCTGGAATAATCTCTGAAATCCAAATTTTTCAGTAAGAACTTTCACCTCTTCCAGGCTTAGTTCTTCCTGCTGCAGTGAGTCACGTCATTTTATATATAAATCTGACATCAGTTATTTACTCTAGCTGAAAGTCTTGGTCAAAATATGTTCCCTAAAAGGTTTTCTATTCATTTAGGAAGGAAATTAAAAATATCTGCCAGGGTAACTTACCTGAAAGTAGTGCATTGGACCAGAAAAAGTAAGTAAACCAGTAGAGACTATGCTTTCTGCCCATGTATTTTAAAGTCAGTATGATATTCTCAAACTGAAAACCAAATGACTTTAATAATCCAGGGAATGTAAAATAATTGAACAGAAATACACCATCATGTCTGATTTCTTAATTAAGACGATTCCTTTTAAAAGGCCCGACTGTGTTTCTAATTATTTTTAACAAGAGACATTGTTTTATTCAGAATTATATCATTAGAAACATTATGAATTACTGTAATAAAATTGAAATATTTTAAAAACTGTACGAAATATATCATATAGTTAGTAACATAGATTTAGAAGACAGTTTTATAGAAAACTGAAAGTACATTATCAAGAGCTACAACAAATTAGCAAAGAGGAAAAATATAGCATTTTTATACAAGGAAGCATTAGTTCTGCAATCAATTAAACAAACATTTGATTTTGAGCAGATAAGTTATAAGTAATTCCACAAAAGAATGTAGACAATTCAAATGCTGAAAATGAAATTCAAGTGTAATTGATTTCAAACCTGGGGCATTTGCTTTTTGCTTTTCAACTAAAACCTGCTACTTAAGTGATGTTAAAAGAAATACTGTAACCATAAGATAATAATACATGCCATATTCAGATAAAGATTAAGAGCACTTAAGGATACACACCAGTAGCCAATGAGCACAGTTAAGAAGACAACACAGTATGAAGAGAAGAAAAGAAAGAAATTTTGGAGCAAAAGCCAAAGAAGGAATGTAATAATTTCCTATTAAGACAAATTTGCATATTGAGCTTGAGGCCTTTAGGCAACAGTATTACAGCCCAGACAAAAGAGAAATCTTATTTTTCTATTCTCACTTGCAGCAAGAATTGTGAATAACTCAGATAGGAAAGCAGCATTTGTATAAAATTCCCTGTTATTTCAATGAAAGTTTTCTAAAGAAAAGAAAGGTAGGAAAATACAAACAGGAAAAAAAAAAAAAAAAAAGGCCATATAATTTCTGTATACTTTAGAATCATGTCTCATGTCCAGTGGCAGAACTGGATGTTTCTGGGCATCCTTTGAGTTACCCTTTGAGCTGTTAGAGCTGGAAAAAATGCATAGGCAGAAAATAGTACAGTGAGATACACACTAACAAATAAAAGCTCTCATGAGAAGCAGCAGATTGATGGTGAGGATAATGCAGCCCCTGGAGCTCTCTATTCCCTGATGAAACCTCCAAATGCTGACTGCTGTGGGACTACAGAGTGCAAGTTAAAGAAAATCCTCGTAGTCCCTCCCAGACTCTTTTACTTCATACCAGGGAGTCTGTCACTCTTCTCAGCCACATTTTTTTCTTCAATTTATGCAGTTCTTTTACTCCTCTACTGAGCCAAAAAAGGAGAGAGTACCAGTCACTATAGAACTCTTGGGAACTTCCTTGCTATCAGCACAGGATTTCAAAGCAACAGTAAGGTTTCAGTATAAAAAGGGAGTAAGGCAATACAGGCAGGCCTTTAGAGAACACAGGTACCTGGATGCTCTGGATGGTGAGAGAGCTTCTCTATCCCTACTGAGAGTATTTTGGCTTTAACCTCTTTTAAACTTATCTCAGTCTTCTACACAATAGTTCAGTTTTGGTAACCTAGCAAATGCAAATGATGGAACCTATTTTAGACTCTTCTCTGAGTGTACAATAAGACCAGAAATTTTTCCTTTCTATTCCCAGCTCTCCCCTTCATACTGTTATTCTCTAGGCAAGGACAGTCATCAGTTCTGTGATATTACTTTGCTAGCTATTTACACACTTTCAAAAGCCTGTACGGCACCTTTCCTGCTTTCCTGCTATTTCCATCATCATTCCCACCTATAAGATATATAGGCTCAATGACTTTACCACGTTTAATAGACTACTTTGTACTATCTGCTCTGGTACAGACATAAAACCTCTAAACTTCCCCTGTTCCACAGTTTCTAATTCATTCCACAGAAAAAATTACTGTTCCTTACTCTCTCGGATTTGCCCCTCCATTTATTTGTGGAAATAATGAAGTGAAGAATCTTTCAAGCTGTCAACTATAGTATCTGTCACTGGCTTCCTACTCATCTCTTAATGGCTTCTTATATTTTATATAATTTCCTTGTTACACAATTTATTTTTTGAATTCCCAATTTTACCATTATTCATTCCTCTTCTGATTCTGGCCAGAAGATCACTGAAGAATCAGGAGCAGAATACCCAGAAATGCAATACTTTAAAATATTGAATAAAGAAGAAATGTAATGCAGTAAAGTATCAGACAGATCAGCACTCTTGTTTTTTATCTACATGCTTGGGCATTCTCTGTTAACAATAATGAATGAATAACATGAATAACCAGTTCAGGTAAATTAAAGTCCTTTCAAACAATCATCAATCAGATGTATTTCAGATTAATTTACGAAGAAAATTGTATTGATTCCATAAAACCTTCAGGAATCCTTTCTGATTTTAATTCAAAAACTTTTAGTGGGTATATTTTTAGGTCAGGTCTATTTATAAATTTCTTTATTTACTTTCAGTTTGTTTGTTTGTAGCAGACTCTATTCAGCCCTTTTAGAAAAGTTTTTATTTTCCATAGTAAAGACCGATTTTTTTGTTCCCTGTCCTTCTGCAAAAGAAGCTGGAAGGCTGTGTAGAGGAAACAGACCTGGGGGTACTGGTCGATGATTGGTTGAACGTGAGCCAGCAGTGTGCCCAGGTGGCCAAGAAAGCCAATGGCTTGTATCAAAAATAGTATTGCTGGCAGAAAGTAATTATACTTCTGTACTCAGCACTGGTGAGCTGCACCTCGAATACTGCATCCAGTTTTGGGCCCCTCACTGCAGAAAAGACATTGAGGCCCTGGAGCATATCCAGAGAAGTGCACCTAAGCTGGTGAGGAGTCTGGAGCACTGGAGGAGTCTTATTAGAAACAGCTGAGGGAGCTAGGATTGTTCAGTCTGGAGAAAAGGATCCTCAAGGAAGACCTCATCACTCTCTATAATTACCTGAAGGGAGGTTGTAGTGAGCTGGGGGTCAGCCTCTTCTCTAATGTAACTGGTGATAGGACTAAAGGGAATGGCTTCAGGCTGCACCAGGGGAGATTTAGGCTGGACATTAGGAAATACTAATTCTCTGAAAGAGTGGTCAAGCATTGGAATGTGCTGCCCAGGGAGGCAGGCACCAACCAGAGACTGACCCTAGAGGTGTTCAAGAAATGTTTAGATTGTGTTGAGGGACATGGTATAGTGAGAACTATTGTTGCTAGGTGAACATTTGGACTAGATGGTCTTGTAAATCGTTTCCAACTTTGGTGATTCTATGATTCTATTTCTCAGTCAGTCAAAGCTTGTTCAACAAGTTCCCTCAAAGGTGGTATCATATTGTAGCCCTCCAAAAAAAATTCCAACATTTAATCTCTCAGGGAACACTCAGTCTCTTTTTATGAATTCCACCTGCTCAGTGTATCTCTAAAAACACTTATCTCCCATATCTTCACAAAGTTATATCTCTTTGAAGAAAGTTAACATATTGCAATCTACAAAACAAAACAAAACAAAACAAAACAAAACAAAACAACAACAACAAAAAAAAAAACATGTACATGTGTATATTTAAGGCCCTTTTGATCCTTTCCCTCCCTGCAGCTAGTCTTATGACCAAAAGTAACTCATGGTACAGAGTAATATTCTTTAGTTTTTCTAAAGTTAAGTACTCCTTGAAAGTTAAAACAAAACAAAACAAAACAAGGCCTTCTGTTATTTGTCATTTGTGACAAAAAAATAATGATTACTTCTACTTGGATATATTTTCAGTGACTGGTATGATATGCTATTACTTTCCAAGAGCATTATTTCAATCATTGTATAGTTTTTATTGGAATATACTTGACTGTAATAGAGATCATAGAGGAACTGTAGAGTTAAGCACGAAGCACAATAGGGAAGAAAAAAGGAATTTTCTTGCACTAACAGCTGAATCAAAAACATGTGATGAGACAGTGACATTTTTTCTATTGTGGACTCTGGATGTTATAATTGCACTACAAACTGTGCTTTTTATTCTGTTTTTTCATGGGAGTCTCCCATTATTGCACATAATATTTGCAGGATCAGTGTACGAACTATTTCTTCCATTAAATTGTCAGTACAAGAACAGACACTTAGAATGTTCTATTTTAAAATTAGCAGTGGAAGCTAGTTGTAAGTCTTCAAAGCACTAAAATTACCCTTTCCTATTATTTAAAACTTGCATATCTGACAACGAGTAGTTAAAAGCACTCATCCTATCTGTCAGTCAGAACTTTTAACATGAAAAAGAAGGACTCCAGGCACTTGAAAGGTTTACTGCTTGGAAAGAAAAGTTCAAAAGAAGCAAAACGTTTTGTTATCAGTGGTGCATCGTTTCAAAATGCATACATTCAACTGCCTTACTATTCTTGGATTTCCTAGGTTTGGAATGTGGCCAGTTCTACTTACGCTACCTCTGTTGCTTTGTAAGTAAGTGCAAAAAATAGTCAATTGTTAAAATTAGTTAATAAGTTGAAAGCAATCTATCTTGCAAAAGAAGCCGTAATTCACCTTGGCTTAGTCCTTAACAACAATACTGTGATCGTCATAGAAATCTTATGTCTCACAGTCACTGCCTTATTCTTGTAGCTGGTTGCTTTTTACTCTTGGGAGGCCAAAAAACTGGAGGTTTTACACATTTAAATGTTTCTGGATAAAGGATCTGACTCACCAGCATGTTATACTTGCTTTTTTTTCCTCTGTTCTGAGAAAGGAAAACAGTCAAAATTAATCTATTTTATTGGAGTTAGAAGTGCTAGTAAGTCTACTCCCTAAGAATGAATATATTTATTTGGAAAATTTAGGAGTATAAATCTAAATCCTATAAGAACATAAATTGGGTACAGTAAAAGAAAGGATATGCATTAGAGGATAGGTAGTGAAGTCTTTGATGTCATTTGCTTTCTCCTAAAAAAAACAAAGCAACAACAACAACAGAACGCAAAACGAAAAGCAACAAAAAATCCACAATCAAAAAAACAAAAAAAACCCTTGAAAAATAACATAACACACTGTGGTGCCAGAGATAATATACAGCACATGCATATCATAGGTTATGGCGAGGTCTGATACTCACTAGAAACAACCTACATAGTCACAAATTAATGCAATGATGCTTTTTTTAAAGTATGCATAGAAGATATTTGCTTGCAAGCCAAAAAAAATGGTAATATAAATAATAATTTATTGAATAAAAAACTGTTTTGGGAGCTAGATAAGACTGAGGCAGTTGAAAAATCTGCATAATTTTAACACTGAATGCAATATGCATCTATCATGCTCTTTTACCATTTGCATTAGTTCCATCAAAATCATCATGTGAGAAAAAATAAAAAAACAGACAAGAAATTTCTTTGGTGATTTGTCAGTACGTAAATCATGTGCATTATCCAGCTCTTGTGGCCGTTCAAATACAGATGGAAACTCTCTGTTCGGTTGTGTCCAGAGTTAGACTAATTCTGTGATATCACTGTAGACAGAGAATAGAAATGGAAGGTAATTATGTCTGACAGGTTTTTTTAAAGGCATTGAGTATCTAAGTCAGGAGTTCAGTTACTTGCTAGAGCTCTCCATGGTCCAAGGAAAAAGCAGAATTCCCCCAGGAGTCATGATAGGGGGTGCATGAGGCAATCAGGTTCCCAATTCAGACAGGATGAATTCCAATATCTAAATAGAAATGTGTCATTTTTGCAGATTGTCTCCTTTTGCAGTTTTCAATGCTTACTTTTAACATTCAGTCTACCTTGGCCAACTTAGGTTAGTCAGTGCATTATTAAGTATCTGGGAGATCAGATTAGAATTTGCTATGTCAGATTGATGATTTGCTTCTATTAGCACTGTAAATGTCATGGTTTTTTTCTTCAGCGTAAGTACTTATTTGGGGAAAATACAGAAAACGGCAAAATAATGAGTAAGCATTTTTCATGTTACAGTGATTTTTATGAGGACAGAAATTCTTTGCTGTTATATGAAACAGGCATTATTGAGTTCTGTAAAATACAAGCTGATGTAATTGCGATGCAAGCTTTTAGAGTAAGTGGAAGACAAAATTGTTTCTGCAGCCTCTTCAGTGAAAAAACTTAGTACCTCCCCTACTTCAAAAATAATAGGACTTCACATTTCATCAGGTGTTTGCCTAGAACAGGGATTTCTGCATTGGCATAAATGTAGTTAATATGTACTCCATTTGTAAGTACATGATCAGTTTTATTTTACATCAGTATATTAGTTATTGGTTAAATGTAATCTGGAAATCATACTGTCTAACTATAAAATACTGAGGCAAAGAAGGAGTATTTTGATATAAAAGAGGATGGTTAGCAGAGGAGAGAGAAAGGAGAACAAAATTAAAGGTTTGATGAAAATGCTGTGAACACAATCTCTGAATTGGCTGATGTGGCAAAAAGAAGTATATTTTTGAATGTTTTAATAAGTATTAATCTGAAGCACTGGGGTCAGTTTAAGTCATACAGAAGTCAAAATGTGTCTGTATACCATTTATTCTTACAGAGCAGATAGACAAATTGCCTGTAGTTAATATAGAGAATGGTACTAGGTATATGTACTGATTTCTGAGACAAATTATATTTCAGTTTTCTAGCATTTTCAAATAGTTTCCTGTTGACAAGTATGATAGGATCCTACTTCATATTTTCAATCTATTTTGGGCATATTTTCAATCTAATTTGGGCATCTTGCTACAAATGGAGTAAAGTGGAAAGATATAAGTTCTAATGTAAGAAAGTGTATTTAAAATTTACTAATATTAGAATGTTTTATCTACTTTGAATAATAATTAGGTAACTTGGATTCAATTCCATGAGGGCAATAAATCAAATATGTTTGCTACATATTCAATTAAGTAGAGAACACTTCTGGTGAAGATGAAAATAAAATACTGAAAGAGAAGATAAAAAGTAGGCGAAGTACATGAAAAGTACAGACTGTAGTATAATGCAGCTCCAGGGAGGACAGTTACAACTATCAGTGTGATGGATTTGAGATGAATCAAGTAATTAGTTAAAGTTAAAGGGAAAGGGAATATTAAAGAAAAAAATGAGATTTGCTTACAAGAGAAAAATCAACAAGAAGAATGGATAGAATGCTAAGGGAGAGCAAAGACTTCAGATCTTATCTAAGTATAAAAAGTAATATATTAATTAGGACTTCTGCTTAAATAATGGTGGCATTTTCTTGCCCACAGTAAGAACAGTTTAAGTACCATCAATAGCAAGGAACAAAAAGAGATTATGTCTTCAGTCAAGGGTTTACTCTAGATCTGTTTTCTCAACCTTTTCCAAAGGCTGATTTCAGTACCCTCTCACTTTCAGACTACAGAGAACTGTTGGGATAAACTTCTGCAGATGATTTTCAGATTTACAGCTCACACATTTGACAAGCTGTATCACTTATAGGCCTGATGTTGCAGACATGACCTATGACCTCTTTGCTTTCCATCCATCACTTTTGTAAAATCTCAAAATGACTGAGAGCGAAACCCAGGAATCATCAAATTAAACTCACTTTATTATTTTTTTATATTTAAACTTTTGCTAACATTGCAAAATACAATGAAAGTCATTCAAAAATAGCCAGTAGTTAAATAAATTTTCCTTGGCATCTCAAGACACTACAAAATTCCACCCTAACAAGGAAAATATGAGATTCATTCCAGTATTTGGTTGACTATACTAGAAAAATAGATTTTATGCTGGAACAAAATAAATAATTGTAATATTTCTTCTTCGTCTATTTACATAGATATCCAGAAACTTTCCATATGAGTATGAGCTTCTCAGGAATCCAAAAATGTTTTTATTTTTCTGTCTGTAGAGTTGCCTGTCTTTGGAGTGAGGACTATTATGTCAGTAGGTTATATAGAAAGATCAGCCCATCCAGAGGAGATTAAAATTCTTATCAGAATGTCAGAAGGTGAAGCTTTCTGTTACATTTGAAGAATGAAAGCTTCTGAATTTGCATTTTTGATGTTATTATGTTATTAGCCAAATACTGTGAATTTTGAAGGGAACAGTGGATCTGACTGAAAAAAAGAAAAAAAGAGGAGAGGAGAGGAGAGGAGAGGAGAGGAGAGGGGAAGGGAGGGGAGAGTAGGGGAGGGGAGGTGAGGGGACAAGAGGGGAGGGGAGGGGAGGGGGAGGGGAGGGAGGAGGGGAGGGAGGGAAGGGAAGGGAAGGGAAAGGAAAGGGAAGGGAAGGGAAGGGAAGGGAAGGGAAGGGAAGGAAGGGAAGGGAAGGGAAGGGAAGGGAAGGGAAGGGAAGGGAAGGAGGAAGGGAAGGGAAGGGAAGGGAAGGGAAGGGAAGGGAAGGGAAGGGAAGGGAAGGGAAGGGAAGGGAAGGGAAGGGAAGGGAAGGGAAGGGAAGGGAAGGGAAGGGAAGGGAAGGGAAGGGAAGGGAAGGGAAGGGAAGGGAAGGGTATAGAGGTCATTTCCTTACGCAGTCAGATCCATCATTCTCTTCTGCAGAATTCTCTGTTCTAGTGAACACTTTGTTCGTAGAAAGTTGATAGCCTCTTTAGAGTACATCAGTTGAAAAATCCAAACTATTGGTTTACATAAAGATGCTATATTTAATGCTATATTTAATATTTACAGGTCAAATTCTGCCTGGGCAATGCTGAGTGCTAATATTTGTGGTAGGTGCAAGTGAAAAATAATCCTTAAAAGATTTCAGAATAATAATCCTAACAGATTTCAGAAAGTGATGTCATAAAATTTTATGGTATTAAAAAAAAAAAAAAAAAAAAAAAAGTAACAACATATTGTCACCAGCTCATATTTTCTAGTAGCTGCTGTAAAAATAATGCTGTTTAATGCCTTTACTTCAGTGTCTAAAATAAATCAAAAATTATTCTCTTTGGAATTCTCTTCCTTGACTGCAAATTTTTATTTCCTGCATTTCACAACACTGAAGTTACCATTTTAATAGTTGCAAAATTACAGATTTTCTGTCTTGTGTTTTAATTTTCTCATTAGACATCCAGATGTCTCATAATTTACTTAGAAACTAGTTGTGCTAGAAACTTTCCTTTGAGATTTTTCAACTGTATAGAAAAAAAAAAAAATGATTTAGGAGGCTAGTCTGAGCTTATGAGACCTCACAGGCTGCTAGTAATTTTCAAGACTGATTACAAGCTTTAGAGGCCTTCATCAGTTTAACAAGTATTAAAAGGCCAGTGGAAGGAATTCCCTAAAACAGCAGTTTTGCTTCCTGATAATATTTGATTAGTTGACATAAAATAAAAAGTGACTTTTCTTATTAAATTTTCTTGTAAGAACACCACAGACACATATTAAAATGCCCTTTTCCTGAAATCCCCTGTCATTTCCTCAGTTTCTATTTAGCTGGAAGCAGTGGTTGTGAAGAACAAAACTGCTTTCAAATTTCCTTTTGCCTTAAAACAGAACCATGTGATCTGTAAATACAAGCATCTATCTGAACATTTATCTTTTCTTTCACCAAAATCATGTGGTGAAAATCAGACTCTAAAATTTGTTTTTAAATTGTCCAATGTTATAATGAAGCCAGTTTCCAAAAAAGGGAAAAATCTGGGTGAGCGACACATGTATTGAATAGCCTTAGGATTTAGTTTGTATTAATTTAGTTTTATCAAAGAATTTCTGAATTTTCATTAAAAAAGTGATTTAGAGCTGACAATTTCATTCAAAACAAACCATCTATTTAACACTGTAAAAATACATAAATTTTTTAAAATCACTCATGAATAATCCAGATACCAGGAATTATTTAGTAAATTCATTCTGAAAAATAGTTTTAAATAAATAAAACATAGAGGAGGCTTCAATCTCTGGGCAGAGAGTAAAGTACAGCCAAAATGGGGAAGTTAATTGAATAAATTAATATTTATGAATTTTTCACTTAGCCCTATAGACTATACAGTCTAATACATGAAATCAAAATAAAAAATGTTGCAACTTCAGCTTCTGGGTTAATTCACATCAGTGAAGTAGATTTTGATTTTACAAAAATTTATTGCAGGAAAATTGAACTTTTAACATCAAAAGAGTCAACCAGCGTGGAAAAGAGAACAGTCATGTTCTACTCTCATACTAGCATCTGAGCTATTGTGTATTCTATGTACATGCACAACTTCTCAGCAGAGACTACATTTTCAGGTGGATTGTTCTCTAAAGGTGATGTAATCAGCCTGCCATGCCTTCTCATATTTATACTTCCCCCCAGAGAGGTTTCATCCTCTTGGCTTGTTTAATTGTGGCACATGTTTCACAGTCATGAATAACCTGTGCAATAGCTTCCATAGTTAAGTTCACCCCTTGGTCTTTAGCCCATTTGTATGTTGTATCTCTTCCTTGATGGCCCAATGCCTGATGGGCCCTTTGAGCCAGAAATAATTCACTCTTGTGTTGCCAATCCAATCTACTTGAGCCACCCCAATTTTGGCAGCTCAATCTACCTGATGGTTATTTTGTTGTTCTTCAATAGTTCAACTCTTGGGCACATGAGCATCTACATGGTGTACCTTTACAACCATATGTAAAGCCAGCTGGACAGCCTTTACATCTGTGAATTCGCTTGATTCTCCTTTCCATTCAGTGGCCTCTGCAACTTGTCATGTAGGGCTCCACACAGCAGCTTTCCATCAGCAATGCTTCCCCACAATACGACATGGTCCACCTATAAACAGGGCAAATTTCTTTTCATTTTCTGGTAGTTCATTTTATGGTGGGGCCTCTTTAGCACTTCTTCTCCTTGAGATGTTCCAAACTTTTTTTGCCTTCAGGCCAGTCCATCATCACCTCTAGGATTCCTGGATAGCTGAGGTTCTCCATCCAAGCTCGTTGCATAATCAGGGCAATCCACTTACTCCAAGTGGCATCAGTAGCATGATGGGTGGAGGGAAACTTTCCTTTGAACATCCAGTCCAACACTGGCAGTCAAGGTGCCAGAAGGAGCTGTGTTTCAGTACCGATCACTTTGGAAGGAGCCCAAACCCCCTCATACAGAGCTAGGATCTCCTTTTCAGTTGGAGTGTAGCACTCTTCTGACCTCCTCGAATCCAAAATCCCAAGGCTTGGACTCAGGTATCTCCCAAGGCTCTTTGCCACAATATCCAAGTGGGACCTTTCTCTCCAGCAGCGGTGTAGAGGATGTTCTTTACATCCTGTCCTGTCCGTACTGGCCCCAGGGCCACGGCTAGGGCTATCTCCTATTTAATTCTCTCAAAACTCTGCTGCTGCTCAGGACCCCATGCAAAATTATGTTTCTTCCACATCACCTAATAAAGGGGGCTTACAATGAGGCTGTAGTTTGGAACGTGCATTCTCCAAAAACCCACTATGCCCAGAAAAGATTGTGTCTCTTTCTTATTAGTGGGCAGAGACATGGCAGTGTTTTTGTCGGTTACATCTGTCGGGATATGACGACGGCCATCTTGCCACTTTATAGCTAGGAACTGAATTTCCTGGGCAGGTCCCTTCAGTTTGCTTCGCTTAATAGCAAAACCAGCACGCAGAAGGATCTGGATTATTTGCTCTCCTTTCTCAAAAACTTCCTTTGCTGTGTTGCTCCACACAGTAATGTCACCAACGTACTGTAAGTGCTCAGGAGCACTGCCCTGTGCCAGAGCAGCTTGGAATTTGGATCAAGCTATGGCAAATGGTTTGGCTATGTTTCCACCCCTGGGGCAACCGATTCCAGGTATACTGAATGCCTCTCCAGGTGAAAGAAAACTGTGGCCTGCATTCTGTGGCCAAAGGAGAAAAAGGCATTAGCAATGTCAATGGTGGCATACCATTTGGCTGCTTTTGACTCCACACTCTGGAGTTCTAGCATGTCTGGCACAGCAGCACTCAGTGGGGGTGTGACTTCATTCAGGCCACAGTAGTCTACTGCCAGCCTCCATTCTCCACTGGCTTTACGCACTGGCCACATGGGGTTGTTGAAAGGTGAGTGAGTTTTGCTGATCATTCCCTGACTCTCTAGTTGATGAATCAACTTATGAATGGGGAGCAAGGAATCCCTGTTGGTGCGGTACTGCTGCCTGTGCACCGTTTTTGTAGCTATCGGTACCTGTTGCTTTTTCACTCGTAGCAACCCCACAACAGATGGATCTTCTGATAGGCCAGGCAAAACAGATAACCAAGGTTAATAGATAACCTTGTGTGTCTACAGCAGCTATTCCAAAGGCCCATCAATACTCATTTAGATCCTTGAAATAATCCCTTCTGAGATAATCAATACCAAATTTACATGGAGCCCCTGGACCAGTCACAATAGGGCTTTTGTCAGTCTTTACCAGTCTTTACTTTTTTTGCCAGTCTTTACCAGTGAGGCTTATTTTGGCCTCCAACTTAGTCAGCTCTTGGGAACCCCCAATCACCCTATGAATATAAATTGTTTCTGTCCCTTGGTGACTCGAGGGCATTAGAATGCACTGTGCACCAGTGTCCACCAGGGCCTTTCTGTCGTTCTGACGTGCCAAGCCACCTAATCCATACAGTCCAATACACTCTGTTATCCCTTTCCTCCCCCGGCTGGGGGCAGGGCCCCTCTATTTTTTACCTCTGTTGTTCTTACGACTATTGCCATGTCCCGTAGCAATTGAAGCAATCACCTTTTTGGAGCAGTTCACCTTGGTTGTTGATCTGTCTTGTAATCCTTTTACCTGTGCTTGAGCTGCAGGAGTGGGTTTTTTATGCCTTTTCATATCTTCTCCATGGTCACATAGGTAATGTCAAGGCAAAATGCGACTTAGTCTTACTGTTGTCACTTGCTCAAGCAGGAGGACGTCTTCTTTTGATAGCTGAGACATTGGATGATGCTAGCTGGGAGGAAAACAAGTTGATCAACCCCTCAAGTAGAAATGGGTTGGTAATTATAAGAGATGCACATCTGGTAGGTATTTCATTATCATAGAACAAGTTCATCTGTAAATATTTGCATGTCCCTGTACAGAATGCCCTGTAGTGTTGTTATTCTGAGAATTTTCAAATTGAGCCATTCATTTAAATATAATGTACTACCGAACCTTCCCTCAGGGTGAAATTCACCCTCTGCAGAGGACTTACACAAGTCTGTGCATCACTGAAATCATGTTAATGGTGACTTTCCTTAGTTGTGATCTAAATAGTGCAGAATTCTGTCTACTGTTCTTGTGTAAAAGGAGAATTACATTGCACATCCAAATGATCCTGTAAAAATGTTGGGCATTTTGGAAATATCTGCAGGATTCTTCACATTAAAAAACACCTATGAGATTTTATTTTAATTAAAATTTCTACAATATATATATATATATATATATTAATCTCCTATCATGTCTCTGTCGGTTAAATGATGAAGGATCCCTACACAATAATCCTTTACTTAAAAGGATGCCAGGAAAAAAAAGAACTCTATATATTTTCTTTACTAAACATTTATCAGTTGGGTGAATTTACAAAGAGATTTAAGCTTGAACCTGCTAGGTTTGATATTTATCAGGAGAAAGTATCAAGAAAATGGGGTAGAAATTTCTACTTAAATCTTCATTCCCTAAACTTCAGAAGTTAATAAATTTTATAGATACTCCAATGGCTGCTCTGAAAATAATGCCTTCCATTTTATTAGTTTGGCACATTCCATCAGAGGCAAATGTTGGTGGTATGGCAGTAGAGTCTGAACCTTCCCACTGATATTCCTTTACATCTTGTTACCATGTGACAGACAGCAGCAGAGGACCAGTCTGACACAATGGTGTCTGACATGGAAGTGCATATGAAGCAAAGGTGCCTCACTGAGTTCCTCTGGGGGAAAAAAGTTCTACTCACTGATATTCATCGATTGTGGAACATTTATGGAAACCAAACAATGGATGTAAGCACAGTGAAATCTGGACTGAATGGGCAATATATTGCCAGAAATGACACCATCATAGCAGCTGTGAAACAGTAGGTCACTTGTATTGCTGCACATTTTTATATGGCATGCAGTCTCTTACTCATTGTTGATGAAAATGCGAAGCTAATGCCGATGACAATGTTGAAAAATAGTATTTTGTCACTGAGAATTTTCTCTATCAGATAGTGTTATTGTGCTCTTTGTTGTAGTTTCCATAGAAATAAATAGAAGGCATTACTTTCAGGCTGACCTATGTATGTTCTGTATTCAATTCCCTTATCACTTTTATCATTTTAATGTCAGTGTTGATTATTATTATTATTATTATTATTATTATTGCTACTACTACTACAACTATTACAGTTTGCAATCATTATTTATTTATATTACAATGGGACTTGTGGATTTCACATTTTTACACTCTATTGAATCAAATAATGCTTTTTAAATTTTTTCCCAGATTTAAGTTATCTGGATTAAGCTGTGTGTTTTACTTGTGTCTAGATAAATACAATAAAGAATGCAAATTCTCATCTTTACTGACAGACATAACCAAGAAAGGAAATACTTGCAGGTGAACTTCAAGGATGTAATAAAAGCCATTCAGGATAACTTCTAAGTAATTATTTCTCAGTTCTCCCATTATTACATTTAAATTTATTTAAGCAAAATTTTCATTTACTCTTAGTGGTTACAGAATTAGTCATTCACACAGCTCTGGAAGAGAAAACGAAATGACAGAGAACCCACTTTTTCACCATTCACGACCTAAGGACTCAGATAAATGTCTTTGTGTTTTGCAGGGTTTCTATTGTTTGCCTAATGGTTTTTTTGCTTGTTTGTTTTCCCTTATTTATTTATTTATTTATTTATTTATTTATTTATTTTCCCCCTCTCATTCTTGTTCTTTTCTTGATACTTTCCATTTTCTCTCAGGAGTGAGTGGTGGTGATACCATGAGGAACTACACTGTCATCCTCTTGTCTTGCATGTTGCTAACACCTCTTGAAAAGGCATTGGTGCTAACCTTTCCTGTTTGTGTTTATATGAATCTCTACTTCATTGTTTGCTGAGCAAATTTGTCCCAGAATAACTCTGCCCTAGGGCAGAGGCTCTGCTAACAGATCAGAATTCTTTATGTGCAGCCAATAGACAGCAAATGGATGCTCAAGATTTGGCAAACAACCAAACTGACTACATGTTTCTTAGGAAAATATGAAAACACTGTGATAGCTACACTACTTTGCAACTCCCTGTGGTGAGTGAATGTCCTATCTTGGCAACAGCACAATAAGTCTAGGGAATTTATATAGTTGAAAGTAGCTAGAAGTTTGTTGCCAGGCTGATAAAGTGGGATGTGATTGTTATGTTGTAACTTATACCAGGAGCATCACACAAGTAACCTCCTCTGCTGTTATCAGTGTAGATGTAGACTCCTACTAACATTTGTATCTGTCCTAAAGCAGCAGAATATCCCTGGGAACTAGGAGGACTCCCTGGGCATTTTCCCTTTCTTTATTGTGCTGTATTTTCTGAGAGATAATTATGGAAGTAGTGACACCGTACATATTTTTTAATCTAGCAATGTTGACAGAAGATTAATTTCCCAAATGTCAGGAGCTGCAACAAAACCTCTGAATATATTCTGTATATCTCAGGAAAGGAGTGTGAGCTAGTATCAACAAGCACTGTTCTCAAAAGTTTCATACAGATGTGAAAAATAGTACTGTGAGTAGAAAGACAGGAATTTTCTATGTTTAGTTATCACTAAGACTTTAACATATAATTCATGTGGCATTTGTGTTATAGAAAAGAAAAAGGTTATTAGAGAATAATCAAAGAAAATGAACTGATCCCTGTATTTTCATCCAAATCTTGATTCTAAATGCTGGTATTCATTTAATCAGAAACAGAGAACTGTAATTTTCTATTGAAATTCACCAGTTGCTGGGTCCCTAAAAATGCCCTTAGAATCTAAATGCTACCTCTTAATTATGCTTTGAGAGACCATGATTATTCTACACTACATACAGAGAGTAAAAGATTTATAACAAAAAAATGAGTTAAGTTCTGCTAGTATTTGTAGATCTATTAGGGCAATGAATATATATGTATTCTTACTCTTTAAAATTGATATTTTTGTTAATAATAACTTGAAAGAGACAAAATTTTGGGGAAGAAAATATCTGATGGGCAATTCCAGATCAATTAAAAAAAATCCTAAATATCTAATTCGAAGCATTCTTTCAACTCTGACGTGTAATAACATAATTGATTAAACCAAAAAATTAGAAGGGCTATATACCACTGTAGTTCTAATGCCAAACATTTATTTGGGTAATCAAACTGAAATCTAACAAGGGTTTCTGAGCTTGGAAATAACCACACAACAAAACCAGAAATATGACCTGTGTTGTTATCAGGACAAAGTGAGTCTCTGGAATAAATTATGGCCTTTTTGGAAGGAATGGGAGTCAATAAAAGCTTTCCTTCTACTGCATGTACTTTCCACTAAGCAATAGCAGCACCACCTAGAGGACAAGGTGAAACCGTGATTCTCAGACCTTTAGCAGTAGAAACCAGTTTCCATCTCTTTTGATAATTTATAAAATCACAGAATCATGTAGTTTGAAAGAGACCTCTGAACTCCAGCCTCCAGTCTGAAGCAGGATTCATGGGTGAGGTTGCTCAAGACATTCTCCAGATGAACTTTGAACATATACAGTGATGGGTCTTCTCTTGGCAACCTTATTCAATATTTGACTACTGGAATATCTGATGATTTGCATGGTGAAGACTTTTCTTTTGTCTAATACAAATTGTCCATGTTCCAAATTGTGTTTTTGCCTTTTCTCTTGTCACCATGAAAAGCTGAGATCCATTTTCTCTTCCTACCCATTATGTAGCAGAAGATAGCAATAAACTAGCCTTTCCTCTTAAGGATGAAGAAAAATTCTCTTGCCTTTTACAATGTAGTAGGTGCACCAGCTATGCAAAACAGGTATACCTTTATCCTTGGCTACAGATTGGAGCATATGGAGAGGAAAAATTATTTAAGACACCTGTCTGTATATCTGGGTAAACCTAGACAAAAATGCAGGCACATATGCAGTTCACTGACACATACTGCACAGGTGGGCAGTGTGAACAAATTGTCTACTATACGTTTGCAGAGAACTCACAGAGATTGGAAAAGGAACAGATCAAATTTACTGCTAATATACAGATCAGCTTGTATATACAGCATTTTTTGGAAATGGGTTGTTTGGCATTTAAAAATCCTGGACAGACACACCATGACAAGCAAGATCAATGAGAAAGATGTAACCACTTAGTTCCACTCCAATGCATCTTCATCTGTCACCTATCATTGTTCTAGGTGATTAGAGCTTGAAGGACCAGTGCACAACAATAACATATGCTTTACTGTTTTGATTGTTTTGTATTTAAATCTTCACAGATGTTCCATCTGACTTAGATTCTTCTGAGTAGCAATCGTTTTGGGCCATATTTGCCTATACTCGCTTTCTATTATAGTGGCTGTTTCTCCAGTATCATAATTTTTTTTCCCTTACTTTATGCGTAATACATTTAGTTAAAGAACGGGCACTATAGCACCTCCTGTAAATAATTTTAAAATATATTTTAAAGCCAATATGTGGACATACAAAGTATCCAAGGTAAATAGAAAGTAACCTATAATTAAAGCAACTGCTGTAGAACTACATACTGCAATTTTATACACAAAAAAAAAATGCAAATTGTATGTTATTATGCCTACTGATAGTTACCAACACTGAGATTTCAAGCACAAAGAGTTAATATATCAAAGAAACAGAACATTCTCAGTGGAAAGAACCCTACCATGTGAACAATACTAATATAAAATCATGCCATAGAATTACATTAAATCACGTGGAACAAGAGAGAGAAAATGGATAAGAAAGTTTGACTGCTAGTGGAAATATAGCAAATATATATATATAAATCTCTCAAATGACAACAAAATTTATATTCTAAAGTCCTTTGCCAAACTCCAGATATGCTATTCACTATCATTCTTAGATTATCATACTCTAAGATGAAAACTACAAAGAGACTTTTCTGAAAAGAAGTATGACTTTATTTTCCCTTAATGTAGCTATTTTTATTCTCATGTAAATTGCAGATGTTACTACAGTGTTGGCTGAATCCTACTCATTTGGCTCTTATGATGAACATACCTTTGTATACTACGTGAGGAAAGTAAGCTTGGTTCTTGGTTTTATACATACTTTAGAGGTGAAGTCAGGTCACCTACTTCCAACAGAAAACTCTCTCTTACATGGAAGAATATAGGAGTCATACCTGTACAAGAGGTTCTTTTCAGGTAAATTTCTTCCAGGATTCTTAGACCTGTATCCATGCAAAGCAGAAGTATGGGAAGGACCAGCCAGCATAGTTGTCATTGTTTGGTTGCCACTGAGGTACTTGAACTAATGCCATTTATGTTTTGCTATAAATCTTTTTTTGGTAATTTTCTATTCAGCATTCTCCCTCCTGCAGCCTATCAGTTTTGTTAGCATTGTCAGTTAAGGAAAAGTCTCTGCTTACCTCAACATTCCAGTAGTAACTCTGTAAGAAATGGCACTCTTCCCCTCATTTTTACAGCAG
The DNA here is from genome assembly GCF_951394365.1 of Tetrao urogallus. NCBI lineage: Eukaryota > Metazoa > Chordata > Aves > Galliformes > Phasianidae > Tetrao > Tetrao urogallus. The sequence goes on along the minus strand of NC_136814.1, from coordinate 91,197,753 downwards.
CTGTCTCTCATATAATCTCTCTGTCTTCCTTCACTCAGATGATCTTCCAGAAAAAAATGCAAACCCTGTGTTTAGGTACTCATGGAGATGGAACGGGAAGAGAAATACTCCCATCTTCTTATCTACAAATGTTCCTGTGAACACAGCTTCCTTATTTAAGGGCAAGGCAAATGGGGGCTATTCCTTGTTGAATGTTTGCTGAGTGTTTTTCTGAGCGTTTCCAGACATACACCTTTGTCTGATTATTGCCAACAATAAGAAATCCTAATCCCTAGTGTCACAGAATCACAGAATCACAGAATCACCCGGGTTGGAAGGGACCTCAAGGATCATGTAGTTCCAACCCCCCTGCCTAGCAGGGCCACCAAACATACACATTTAGATCAGGTTGCCCAGGACCCCGTCCAACCTGGCCTTGAACACGTCCAAGGACGGGGCATCCACAACCTCCCTGGGCAGCCCGTTCCAGGGCCTAACCACTCTCCTCGTAAAGAACTTCCCCCTAACATCCAACCTAAATCTTCCCTCCTTCAACTTGGATCCATTTCCCCTAGTCCTGCTATTGTCAGCCCTTATGAAGAGTTTACTCCCCTCCTGGGTGTAGGTTCCCTTCAGGTATTGATAGGCTGCAATGAGGTCGCCCCGCAGCCTTCTCTTCTCCAGGCTGAACAAGCCCAACTCCCTCAGCCTGTCCTCATAGGGGAGGTGCTCTAGCCCCCTGATCATCTTAGTCGCCCTCCTCTGGACCCTTTCCAAAATCTCCATGTCTTTCTTGTACTGAGGGCTCCACACCTGGACACAGTACTCCAGATGGGGCCTCACAAGAGCCGAGTAGAGAGGGACAATCACTTCCCTGTTCCTGCTGACCACCCCTCTCCTGATGGAGCCCAGGATCCCATTTGCCTTTCGAGCTGCCAGAGCGCACTGCTGGCTCATGTTGAGTCTCTCGTCCATCAGGACCCCCAGGTCCTTCTCTGCCGAGCTGCTCTCAAGGACCACTCCTCCCAGCTTGTACGGGTGCCTGGGGTTCTTCCGGCCCAAATGCAAAACCTTGCACTTTGCCGTGTTGAACCTCATTAGGTTCACCCGAGCCCAGCTTTCCAGCCTGTCGAGGTCCCTCTGAATGGCATCCCTTCCTTCCACCGTATCAACCGCACCACTCAGCTTGGTGTCGTCAGCAAACTTGCTGAGGGTGCACTCAATTCCCTCATCGATGTCATTGATAAAGATGTTAAAGAGCACCGGTCCCAAGACAGACCCTTGGGGGACACCACTTGTTACCGGCCTCCACCTGGACATAGAGCCATTGACCATCACCCTCTGTCTGCGGCCTTTCAACCAATTGCTTATCCATCGGGTCGTCCACCCATCAAATCCACTTCCCTCCAATTTGGAGATGAGGATGTGGTGGGGGACCATGTCAAAGGCCTTGCTCAGGTCCAGGAAAATGACATCGGTCGCCTTCCCTTCGTCCACCAATGCCGTCACTCCATCATAGAAGGCCACAAGATTAGTTAGGCATGACCTTCCTTTGGTGAAGCCGTGCTGGCTGTCTCGGATCACATGCTCATTCTTTATGTGATCGAGCATGTTGTCCAGGAGGATCTGTTCCATGATTTTCCCAGGCACGGAGGTGAGACTCACCGGCCTGTAGTTCCCCGGGTCCTCCCTGCTCCCCTTCTTGTATATGGGAGTGACGTGACCCTTCCTCCAGTCGTCCGGGACCTCACCTGACAGCCACGACTTCTCAAATATGATGGAGAGCGGCTCGGCAACCACCTCAGCCAGCTCCTTCAGGACCCTGGGATGCACGCCATCCGGCCCCATAGACTTATATTCATTCAGTCTAAGGAGGCACTGTCGGACTTGCTCTGCCCTTACAGTGGGGAGGGATTTACCTCCTTGGTCCCCACATAGAGGTTTGGGGATGCAGGGCTCAGGGACGTGAAAAAGACTAGAATCCTGGCCACCAGTGAAGACCGAGGTGAAGAATTCATTCAGCACCTCAGCTTTTTCTTCATCTGTTGAAGCCAGTTCTCCTTTTAAATTTACCAAAGTAGGTACACCCGTTTTGGCCTGTCTCTTCTGGCCAATGTACCTGTAGAAGGTTTTCTTATTGTTTTTCACATCCCTTGCCAAGTTCAGTTCTGCCTGCGCCTTGGCTTCCCTGATCCCACGTCTGCAAGTCCGGACAGCATCCCTGTACTCTTCCCAGGTGACACAGCCTTGTTTCCAGAGCTTGTACACCCCTTTCTTCGCCCTCAGTTCTCTCAGCAGGTCCTTGCTGAGCCATGCCGGTTTCCTACCTCGCCTGCCCACTTTCTTATTCAGAGGAATGGAGACCTCTTGTGCTTCCAGGAGGGCATCCTTGAAGAGCAGCCAGCTCTCCTCAACATCTTTGTCTTTGAGGGCGGCGCGCCAGGGGATCTTGGCCAGCAATCCATTGAGTAGCTTGAAGTCTGCTCTTCTAAAGTTCAGCGTCCTGATCCTGCTCTTTGCCAGGCCCACATCGCTTGAGATCACAAACTCAACCAAGGCGTGGTCGCTGGAGCCCAGGCAGCCTCCAACTTTGACACCTTTGATGATCTCCTCAGCGTTTGTGAGCAGCAGGTCCAGCAACGCTTCACCTCTGGTCGGTCTGTCCAATACCTGAACCAGAAAGCTATCGTCAATGGATTCCAAGAGCTTTCTGGAGCTCTTGCAGCTCGCCGTGTGGTTTTCCCAGCAGATGTCCGGATGGTTGAAGTCCCCCACCAGGACAAGAGCCCGTGAGCCAGACATCTCACGCATCTGGAGCAAGAAAGCCTCGTCAACAGCCTCCCCCTGATCAGGTGGCCTGTAGTATACCCCTAACACCAGCTGACCTGTATTAGTCCCATCTCTAATCCTAACCCACAGGCTCTCAACCTGTTCCTGACTGTTTCTCGTAGGGAGCTCCTCACAGTTTATCCAATCTCTGACATAGAGAGCAACTCCCCCACCCCTCCTACCTCGCCTATCTCTCCTAAAGAGTCTATAGCCATCGATCGCAGTATCCCAATTGTGGGAGTCATCCCACCATGTTTCTGTGATAGCAACAAGGTCATAACTTTCCGAGTGCATCACAGTTTCCAGTTCCTCCTGCTTGTTACTCAGGCTGCGTGCATTGGTATAAAGGCACTTCAGCCGGGCTATCCGTCTCACCACCTTTATAAGGGATCTAGGATCCCCTAGAACAGCAGCATCCCCAGCATCCCCCTGCCCTACTCCTTCCCTGTGCACTCTGCCGTCATTGCTCATGGAGTTTGGTACAAGCCCTCGAATGACCCGTTCACCCCCAGTAGCCCCTATTTTGTCCCCTTCCCCCTTCGTTCCTAGTTTAAAGACCTGTCAATGAGTCCCGCTAATTCTTCAGCTAATATCCTCTTACCCCTCAGGGACAGGCTGCATGCATCAGCAGCCATCATGCCAGGTGCAGTTTAAATTGCCCCATGGTCAAAAAAGCCGAAATTCTTGTGTCTGCACCAGCTTTTTAGCCATCTATTTAAGAGTTGGGTGTTTTGGATCCTCCCTGTACCTTTCCCTGACACCACGGGCATAGAAGAAAAGACCACCTGCACCCCAGCACCTTCAAGCATTCGCCCCATTCCCCTGAAGTCTTTCTTGATAGACCTCAGGCTTTCCTTATCAACTTCCTCGCCGCCAGCCTGAATTATTAAAAGTGGGTAATAATCTGAAGGCCGAATCAACTCGGGAATTTTCTTTGAAATGTCTCTGACCCGAGCCCCAGGAAGGCAGCACACCTCTCTGCGGGTAGGGTCAGGCCGGCATATAGGGCCTTCTGTTCCTTGCAGAAGGGAGTCACCTATGACAATCACCCTTCTGTCCTTACGGGTAGAAGCAGTCTTGAGGCTTGTGGGCGACCGCTTCGCCTGAGGCAACCTCACGGGTGAACCTGTCTCCGCCCTCTCACTCGTCCCCCCCTCAAATTCCAGGGCCTCAAACCTGTTACGCAGAGGCACCTGGGGAGTCGGGGATGGACGGGTTGGGGGATGCCCCCTCCGCCGAGCAGGTACCCGTTTCCACTCCTCCTCCCTTCTCAAATTGCTGTTAGGGGGAAGAGAGGACAGGGGGCTCGCTGAAACGCTGTCAGCTGGCTGGTTCCCCTTTACCAGGTGTTTGTAAGGTGGCAGGGGCTGACGTGCTCCGTGAGGAGCCTCGTCTGTGTGCCGAGAACCTGAGGTTGAGAGGGACTGACACCACCAGTCAATCTCCCTCTCACACTCTTTTATAGTCCTCAGCCTCTCCACTTCCTCCTTCAAGCTAATCACAAGGCTGAGCAAGTCATTCAATTGCTCACACCTTATACAAGTGCTGCCTCCTTCATGTGGCATTGCAAATGCCAGGCTGTGGCACTCCTCACAGCCAGTGACCTGCACACTAGCATCTCGTGATGGTATCTCTGTCTGAGTCGCCACACACCTCATACTGTTATTCTCCCCTCTATGCACGCACCAGACCTCAGTCTGGCTCTGGACCGTCTTCTTGGCTGCTGTCTTTCTGCTGCGTGTGCTCGGGACCTCTGCACGGGTCTTCACAGTTTTTGTGCTTGAAGCCTTCTGCCGGGGTGCACCCATGGCAACCAGCAGGCTCACTAACTCAACAAGAAAGTCCTAAAGGGGTGCAAGTGATCGGCCCTGCCCTGCTGCCCCCTACCCTCACACTGTTGCCAGGTTCGCTAAGTGCCCTGGCACTTACCACCAATAGCTGTAACAAGATTCCTTGCAGGAGAGTGCAGACAAGGGTAGCTTGCAAAAGCACCACGTTAAGACAGCCTGGGAGACAGCTATACTACCTCCTCTGCTGTGCCTCAGGTGGGCAGCGACGTGTCGCTGCCCTCCCTAGGGCTTTTTGTAGCAGCGATCAAGGGCTGCTTCCGTGTCAATCCCACACAAACATAGAAAGCATAAATTGACAAATACATAATCCTTAATTCTTTCAGAAAGGACAAAGGATTACTCAGAGGAGCTGACATATTTCTATGTTCCCAAACTTTTGACTAAATATTCCAAAATACTTTCAGAAACCACCTTACCATCTGAAACTCTTACATTCATTGCTGGACAGTGACCCAAACAACATGGCTATGGGGTCCATTATTTCAACATAACCAATGAGGTACTAATTCTAAATTTATTGCAAAAGAAAAATTTTTTGTTTTCTTTTTTGTTTTGTTTTTGTTTTTCCAGGAAGATCCACCAATAGAGTTAACTTTGTTCACTTCTCCAGTCCTCAGCTAAAAAATCTGTAATAATTGCACTGAACATTCTTGCTTTTTGTAATAAACAGAATCACAGAATCACAGAATTACAGAGGTTGGAAATTGTGTAAAAATATTTTTCAAGTTAATGTATCTTAATATTTGTAACATTTCTAACAATATAAATTGTATATATTTATATTGTATATATTATATATTGTATATATAATATATTGTATATATTATATATATTGTATATATATATTTATATTGTATATAAATGTAACATTTCTAACAATATAAAATTCCTCAAAATATATTCTCTACATGATATTATCGGAAATAATTATGCATGTATGTAAAGTATCAGAACTGCTTGCTAATTGTAGTCAGTAGGCAGTTTGGCTTACATAAAATGTATTCTTTAAATGATTTCACATACTTCTAAATTTTTTAAAACTACACGTTGTTATAAGAGACAAAATGGAACAAATATTAAGTTTATATGAGTATTATGTTATTCTTAAATTTGATAATCAATAAATCCTTCAAGGAGTTATAAAAAATCTTATGGTTCAATTGTACAAGGCCTGCTCTGAAAGTAATGTCTCCTATTTTATTACACTAGCCCACAATATCAGAAGTGGATGGTGGTATTGCAGTAAAGGCTGATCCTTCTGGCCAGTATCCTAATTTCATTTTGTTGCCATGGGACAGATGACTGCAGAGGGGCAGTCTGAGGGAATGATGTTTGACATGGAAGTGTATGTGAAGCAAAGGTGTTGAACTGAATTCCTCCATGTGGAAAAAAACTGCACTTATTCACTGGCTGAATGTTTACTGAAACCAAAAAGTGGCTGTTAGCACAGTGAGGCAGTGGTGATGGTGACATGAAGGACAAGTCACCTTCTGGATGGCCATGTAAATTTTTATGAGTATGGCATGCAGACTCTTGCTCATCACTAGCAAAAACACATAGCTAATGGTAATGACCATGCTGAAAAGTCATGTTTTATTGCTGAGAGTTAGATCTATTAAATAGCGCTCTTTGTATCTAGTAGGATTCATTACAGAATCACAGAAATCCATGCATGGTTTTGGTTGGAAGGAACCTCAAGGATGGTCAAGTCCCAATTCTCCTACTACAGGCAGAGTTGTAAGCCACTAAATCAAGTACTAGATTGGGTTGCCCAGGGCCCCATCCAAGCTGAGCGACCTACATATATAGAGATAGGATACTTTGGATGTAAAGCCTTATTCTAGTTCTTGAAGTTCTTTCCTCAATATTTTACATGCTAACATATTGTTAATCATGTCATAACATAATGTTTTCCATATTTTATGTACTTTATGAAAAAAACTCCCTTCCTCCCTTCCTCCCTTCCTCCCTTCCTCCCTTCCACCTCCTTTCCTCCCTTCCTCCCTTTCTCCCTTCCTCCCTTCCTCCCTTCCTCCCTTCCTCCCTTCCTCCCTTCCTCCCTTCCTCCCTTCCTCCCTTCCTCCCTTCCTCCCTTCCTCCCTTCCTCCCTTCCTCCCTTCCTCCCTTCCTCCCTTCCTCCCTTCCTCCCTTCCTCCCTTCCTCCCTTCCTCCCTTCCTCCCTTCCTTCCTTCCTTCCTTCCTTCCTTCCTTCCTTCCTTCCTTCCTTCCTTCCTTCCTTCCTTCCTTCCTTCCTTCCTTCCTTCCTTCCTTCCTTCCTTCCTTCCTTCCTTCCTTCCTTCCTTCCTTCCTTCCTTCCTTCCTTCCTTCCTTCCTTCCTTCCTTCCTTTCTCCATCCCTCTTTTTATTCCATTCTTCTCTTTATAAGCCCTAACTTTTGATATAGTTTTCTGGTCATTGCTGAGCACTGAGATAGTGTTTTAATAGAATTGCCAATTGTAATGCTGAGGTTTAGTTCCTGAGATCTCAGTACCATCACTGTGTGAATGAAGCTGACTTTTTTTTCCCCATGCGGTTCATTTTGCATTTAATTTATGCTAAATTATTCTATCAGTTACTCAATATTCTGAGATCCCTTTTGAAGTTCTTTCTAGTCAGTCCTCAACTTTATCACCCTGAAAAACTTAGTATCCTCAGGAAATAGAATCAGCCCTTTCTTTATATTATCTGTGAATCTGTTCAGTGGTGCATGTTCTTTTTCTTTCTCAACTATAAAAAGGGACCCTAATGTGAATAGATTAAGCTTAGAAAATTGCATTTGAATCAAATGCTATGTCTTCATGAGATCTTTTGAAATTCCAAGAAATCAGAAGTGAATTGTGAAGCAGACTACTTCAGGCCTGAGCTCTACTCAGCTCTGATCAACATTCTGGGTTCAATTTGTATTTGTGACTACACTGAAATATGCATTCTGAGGACACAGTGGAAAGGTTCCTAGTACTTTTGGAAAGCTTTGTGTTTAATTTGTGTTCTAGATAATTTTAAAACACAATAGCTAATCTTATAATTGTTATGATTTTATAGGCTTCTTTTCTACTTTCACCTGGAGAGGTGCCATTTTGATAGTTTGAAGCTCTGGTTACATTTTTTGCAAGGAGGAAAGAGTTGCCTTGAAATCTTTGTTTACAGAACAGCATCAGTAAAGGTGGAAGCCAAAAAGGATGACTAATTGGTGTAATTACTAAACAGCAAAATAATTGCACCAAAAATAGAGCATAAAAAGTAAGCCACATACTGTGCATTGCACAGTGTTCCAGAGTGGTTTTTCTGATCCTGATCATTCCACATGAAGTTGGTATAGTTTATTTGGGCCAGTTAATATGAGTCATCAGAACAGTACATTTCTAGTAACAGTTTTGTTGTTAGAAGTAAAATCTAAAGATTTTTCAGTTATTGATTTTGAGTTTTTAGTTGTTTTCCTCAGGAAATTCCAGAAATCTTTGTTCAAGACGTATTACACAATTATTCTCCTTATCACAGAATCACAGAATGGCTTCAGTTGGAAGGGACCACAAGGATCACCAAGCTCCATCTTCTTGGGTAATGCACTGAATGATAGAAAACAAAGCCAGAAGAGATAAGGAGGAAGAGCATGGGAAGTATGAAGACTGCTCTGAAAGAAATGTCTCATTTATCATGTTAGACCACAGCATCAGAAGTAGATACTGGTGGTATCCAATAGAGTTAGAGGTTAAACCTTCTCACCAGTATTCCATTACATTTTGTTGCCTTGCCACAGATGGCAACGGAGGGGCAGACCGACAAAATGGTGTCTGACATGGAGGTGTGTATGAAGCGAAGGTATGAAATTGAATTCCTCCATGCAGAAAAAATGGCACCCCCTGACATTCATCAAACTTGATGAATGTTTATGGAGACCAAACAGTGGATGTGAGCACAGTGAGATGGTCAATGGTATGTTTCAGCAGTGGCAAAGAATGACATGAAAGACAAATCATGTTCCAGACAACCATGCAGATTTTTACAAGTGTGGCATGCAAGCTCTTCTTTATGATTGGCAAAAACACACAGCTAATGGTACTGATATTGTTGAAAAACAGTGTTTTGTACCTGAGAATTTGTTCTATCAGGTAGTGTTGTGCTCTTTTTATCTGTTGTTGTTTTGATGGAAATAAAAAGGAGGCACTACTTTCGGAGCAACCTCTTGTACCTGTTACTGAGGATGGTAATTATCTTTTTGAGATATCAGCACATTAGGCAATGAAGTTTATGAAACAACTGTCTTTCTGATTGGTGGAGAGATAGATGCACGTCTAAAGAAACTTCACTTCATTCCAGGATACTTTTCTTCTATACCGGACTAACTCAATCTCTAGAGGCATCTGTCTCTCTCTATTTCCAAGAGATACCTGAACAATTATCTTCAAATACCCATTTAAATTTTATAAAGCTAATATTAGAGAAGATGAGTCACACATGGAACATGAAGAATATATTTATCTCAGCCCTCACTGTGATAACAGGTAAATAAATAGAATATATAAACTGAAGAAATCAATCATTGCATCTAAACACAGCATTTGTTACTTAGCTTAATGTAAGAATTTCTGTTTTCACAAAGTTGAAGTCCATCAAGTATGACAGATAACATGAAGCTCTATCTTCCCTATTTAAGCTTATGAACCTAACAATTGCCTCCTTCCTTCAGTTGTACTATTATTATAAATATAGACTACATCAGCGGAACAAACATGAGCAAAAGGTCCAAAACAGTATCAGATGTTTCTGGTTTTGTGTTTGTGCAGCATAATACAAAAGCAATTATCTTGTAGAAGGAGGGTCTCACAGAAATGCCTTATGCTGAGAACTGCATACTCATAATAATTCATAGCTCTTTGTTCTATGTCTTCCATCTGGATACAAATGACTGCAACAAGTTCCCTATCCTAAAGCAGCAGATGTTTGCTTATGAGGCAGCAGAAATCTAAGCTGCTTGTTGCCTTTCACTGAAAATATAATTAAAAGATTAAGTCACTTATGCAAATAGATCAACTACTTTAGAATTCTGAAGTAAAACCTACGTAACTTGTAAATCCAAAAACACCTCTTTAGTTTCAAAAGAAAATTATTTTCCAAATATTCTGCTTTTTAAATAAAAACATGATTTACTTTAACTGGGCTGAAAAGCAATTGTAGGGCATGGAGACAAAGCCTAAGTTAAAGAAAAGAGCATCGTGAATGCTTCAAGAGCCAACTCATCTAACTCACATAATTTGGTCTATATATTCTTTTTCCTACCTGCTGCTGAGCATCATTTTCAACTGCTTTACTAATGTCATTTTTACTTTACTCTGTAAGTACAGGGAATCATGTCAAATTGCAGATCAAGGGTGTTCCATTCCTTTCTTCTGAGTACTTCAACAGTTCTCAAGGTCTTGCCACATCAGATGAATCTAATGTCATGAGTCAAGTATTTATTTGGTTCAATGAGAGACATTATTTATTTGAGATACAATCTATTTGAAGAGTTCTATTTTCCTGATAGTTATGATAGACCTTCGGGTACGGTTGAGGATTCCTTCAATCTATCCAAGTCTATTCTCATTCAAAAATGAAGATAAAGATTACAGGAATCCATTTCACTGTATCCTTGTGTGAATCGCTGTTCTTATCTTGAATTTTATGGTGAAGATTTTGCACTGTTTCTCATGATTTATCTTACTGACTGGGAAAAGTCATTCTACCCTTTCACAGTTTTAGTCTATGGTTCATGATTTGCCAGAAGTTCAAATAAGCAAGCAAAATATTATCACCTGCTTTCCAATGTGCCACTAGAGCAATGTGTTGTTAATCTACAAAGAGAGGATTCAAGCAGCCTTCTGTGCAAATTAGAGCTTAACAAGGAAAAGAAGTATTGAGTTTTAGTGAATGTTGGGGAAAAAGAGGAGGAATAATCACAGAACATCAGAATGACTGAATTAAAGAACTACAGAATCACAGAATGATTACAGTTGAAAGGAACCTCTGGAGGTCCTCTGATGCAACTACCCAATTCAAAGAGGGACGCACAAAGCAGGTCACCCAGGACCATGCCTAGGTGGTGTTTGAAGATAAACAAAGAGATATTGTTCTTAGCTGCAGATTCTCTGCAGTGCATGTGTGGGAGATCTAAGTTGTTGAATGCATGAGCTAGTGTTACTAGCTGGTATTAAATGGTTATGGAGAGAGACCTTTTCAAACTAATTTTTGGGTAAAAGTAAATTTAGTATATTTACTCTTCCTTGTTGCTCTGTTACATTATAAATTATAAATGAGCTAAACAGTAACTTTCTGTGTTGTTTAGCTCATTATCAATAGCACAGATCTAGTGAAGTGAAGTGAAAACAGGTAAATGTGAATTATATCTTCTTAAATTTCCTAATTAGCTTGAAGGAAAAAACAGCATACCTTCCATATCTGCCCATCCCTGACTATCAGATGCTATGAACAGGCCAATGCCCAGGTGAATTTTTAACATTACCCTTCTCAATAAAAAGTCTCACATGTAGCTATATTTTGTGCATCATTTGGAGAAGTATAATCAGTTCATCAAGAATGTAGTAAAGGCATGAATCTGCTACTGACTATAGTAGGATGCTAAGTCTATAATGTCTATTATTGTCCTTCCTAGGCAATAACAACACAGTGTAAGCTTATATAGATGTTATTATACATAGTGTTTAAATGGTACTCTCTCTAAAATGTACCTTTTTTAAAAAATGCATATGAGGCATTTTCATTATTTTAAAAAAATTATTATGTATAAACCTCTACTGAGATCTATATGATTGCCTGACAATTTCACATATTTCCTCTCCATCTCCCTCTAATTTATATTTTCCAGCCAATTTCTATGTTTATTGTGTGACAGGTTACTTGTAAAAATTGTGTTTGCATTACTGTCCTTCTGCACTGATAATTTTTATTTTTATTTAATTTTTATTTTATTCTGGAAATATTCTTTGCCATAATACTGATATGTTTATATGACAAATTTTGGAAAGCTATCAATTCTGTATTATGAAAAGATATATTTTATCCTTTTCAAATATGTTGAAAAAGAAAAATGATAATAGCACTCTATAAGGAAAAAAAGCAACAACAAAAAGAAGCAGAGAACATCCTGTACGAAATTCAAGATGACACTATTTATATAATGTGGTACTCTACTGTGTTGTTTTTTAAATCCTAGAGTCTTGCCTGAAGTGCTGGGAGGTTTAATCCATAGATGAGAAATGGGCAGAGAACATACATGGCAAATAAGTACAGTGAAAACTTTAAAGAAAATCTTCAGAGCTTTGAAAGGAAACTAGAGAGATGGGCCACTATGTTTCCTGAGACAGTAAGAGGAGCGTTTAGTGGAACCAACTTTGCATGCATTTAGCTTCCAGGATGGAATATCACATCATGATTTACAGGCATTATTACTCAGTCCACAAGACCTTGCTTGCAGCTTCAATATCTTCAGAGCTCAGGCTCTGCAATTCAAACTTTTACTTAACTGGAGTTTCTTCTATTCAAAAGACATGCTGAAAAACTGGAATTCTGTGAGTAGGGCACACTGTCTCTGCAGGCAAAGACTCTGAGTTCAGTGGTAGGTTTAGTGGGTTAGTCATGCATGCATCCAATTCAAGATGTTACTTGAGTTTTTTCCTGGAAAAAACTTCCTGTTAGAAATTAATATATATTTTATAAAAGGACAAATCTAACTACTTGTTTCAAAAGTATTTTGCCTCTTGTGTTTTCACAGTGTAAAAATCAGTCTTCCAAAGCATTTATAAATATTGTAAGCTAAAGATGTCAATGATATAGCTTTGTCTTGTTACATTTTGGACTGTGGCACAGTCAAAGAGACAACTTTTCATCACATCCATAATGTTTAGTAAAGTTTTAGAGATTCTCTTCAAATAACACTATAATGGTAAGAAATACAGAAAGAAGGAAGAATAGGAACATAAGCCAAAAAAAACATGCATTGTTTTTATAGACTTAAAAAAAAAAAAAAAAAAAACCCCAATATTTTTCCTTTGAATAAGGATAATGTTGAAAAACTTTGTGAATATATTCACAATATTTTATGTGAAAAATATGAAGGCAGAGTGAAGAAAAGGAAAAGAAGGAATCACTCATACTGTAAATTACGCCCCTTTTTAGAAGTATTGCTCTGACAGCTTGCTAAACAGCTGTTATATCTAAATACTGTCATCATATTGGGAGTGTTTTTTCTACTGTGAAGACAAAGCAACCTCAGGACAGAAAAAGGTATAAAATGAAGAGAGAGAAATGGCAATTACCAGGTATCTTACAAAATTTAGTACATTTTTATCACCGTTTGTTTTGATTTATTTAGCTGCAGAATAAGTCATGTAAGGCAAAGTCTGTTAATGAGCTATCAAAATGGCAACAAGCAACAGACTTTAACAAGTTAGGGAGGAATTAATCTTTTCTAATTTATATAACTGAAAGTTAAAACATTGAAGACTTTGGAATTGTTAAAAAAAGTGGGCACCTTCATAGGGTCTAGCAGTTGTCTAGATTAAGCAGCATGAACTGTGCTTCAGAAATGCTTATTTCTTCCATTGACTTTAAAGGGTTCCAGGGATGTCCAGCTGAGATTCAGACGGTTCACTTTTGAATACCTAAGGGTAGCTGAGGTTATTTCTATCTATTATACATTCAGTAGGAAAAGGCTGTTATACAGCAAAACAAGGTACAGTAAGATAAGCAGATCTTTGAGTTTTGGAAGAAAAAAAAGAGTAGAAAATGTCAGGAATTTTTCTGTTAGTAAGTTCAGACAACTTTTTTGTTTGTTTGTTTTGACTCTGAAGGCGTAATACGGAGTCATTTTCATATTATTTATGTTATTAAAATGATACTCTGTGCTTTCAGATTTAAGTCATTGTGCCTTTGCCTTCACTAGCATTCTAGGGTACTAAATACATAGGTTCAAATGAGCCATACATTTTCCTGGGAGGAATCCTTCTTTTCCACAAAACAAAAAATGTCTGTATTAGATTTCTTTCAAGTGAAAGCCAATGTACATGTTCAATCTTATACTAATGATTTTTATTTTATAAACTTTCTTGACTACTTTTTAAAAGTTTGTAAGAACATGATGTTTTCACTGAACTATAAGAGAGTTCTTTACAGTAGCAAACTTTTAGACATCAGGTAGATACTTGTATTGAGGTTATGAGTCTAAAACCAAACATGATATTCTAGGTATGAAGCCGTTGTGGCTTTGTACAGTACTGAAGAGTAATGTTCCTATTTATATCACTTGTGACACAGTTCTTTTCAGCTGGACCTACTACTAAGTGTATCACAATGCTGTTTCAGATGTGATCTAAGAATTGAACTTAGGATATGAAAAGATTAAAAAAAAAAATTGTTCAATCCTGACCTTAGTGATTGAAGCAATGTCCTCAAGTTGAAAGTTCCATGTATTCTGTTATATATCCCTTGATACATTCAGGTGTCTGCTGTTATTTTTGGCTGATAAATGTATTACACAAATTACATCTTAGTCACAAAGTCTTCACAGCCATGAAAAAGATAGCATTGTAAGATAAAATAGTAACACTGTTAGGCAAGGTAAAAATTGATAAAGAAAGGCTGAAGACATTTAAAAGAACCAAAACTGGCTCATGCATAAACAAAAGCATGGTCCAAAAACTAATTTTATCATGTTAAATGTGACTTGTGAATATTTTTTACATCAAAGCCACATAGCATTATTGACAGTAAAAGAAGAATTAAATAAAATACCTGAAATTTATTGAAAAACTGAAGGATTTAAGATAAATCAGAAAGGCAGAAACATTTCAGAAAGGATAAAAACATCAAACCTAAGAAAGTCAGAAACAAGAAGAAAGGAAATAATATTTTACAACTATATTTTAGGGGAAGAAACATCAAAACGCTGTCTCTTTGCACTTTGTCAGGAAGTTCTTGATTGAGTTTTATACAGCAAAAACATAAGAATTTGTTTTTTAGAGAATAACGCTTGGAGCAAATATGCATTAGAAAAACCCTTTCAACCTTAAACATCACAGTGTTAACTTTGCAGCTGACACCCATGCTCATTGAGAGCACAAGGAGGAAAGAGAAAAACAACTCCCCAGCCCTTTTAATTCCTGATCTTCTAACCTCTGATTTTTCTTCAGGTTCTCTGAATTGAAATTTGCTACAGTTTCATGTTCAAGTATCAAAATAAAATGCTGTGTCTACTTAGTGTTTTTAATCAATATATCAGACCATAATTCTTTATTCTAAATTCTGTTTCATGTATTTCAATATGATTTGCAGCTGCTAAGCCTCTATATAAAGTTCTGTACACAGGGTTAATTTCATCACCTCTAAACAGCACTGATGATATAAAATATTATCCTACACTTATTACAGTAGAAGACTTATGAGTTATGATATTGTGAAATAAGTAGCTGAGTCTAGTCCTAAACTGAGTTCATTTTTTTAATTACCAAATGTTAAAATAAACATAACAAACTATTCCCCAAAGTGCATTTTCTGTAATGATTATTCCATTAGATGTGATACAAAAACAAGTAAAAAGGAAGATTTTTTTGTTTGTTAGCTTGTTATTCAGAAAGAAAAAATAAAATAAAATAAAATAAAATAAAATAAAATAAAATAAAATAAAATAAAATAAAATAAAATAAAATAAAAATCACTGGACATTGTTCTGGACTGTTGCACTGGACATCAGCCTTTCACTGACATTTTGCATTGAGTACTACAATAAAATCATCTAATTCACATGATATTTGCTATACAACAAACTTCAGTTTGCTTGCTTCTTCCATTTTCCATCCACTTTCTGTAGTGTGTGCAGTGTGCAGATGAGACTATCTAGGTTTGAACAGTATTATATTACACAAAGAATCATGTAATAATTACTGTTACAATGTGAACTGAGTTTGATAGCATACATTGGTTTATCTACCAGTCCAAAATGCTCAAATGACATACCCAACTACTAAATTGCTTAACCATGCCAAATCTGACACGTTTCATGTCTAGGAGCATTTAGTTTGAATAAATGGGGGTGCTGTAAAGTTTATAAGTGACTCCAGAGTTAAATGTCAGTTGAATGGGAGCAAAGGAATGCAACTTAAATCCTTTACTTGAATTTCATAGAGTCCCTTTATGTGTATTAACCTCCAATTTTTTTTTCTTAACCTTAGTGTGTTTCTCACTACTAAGGCTTGAAATACAGTTATCCTGTGGTGTGTTCATTTAACAAAAGAAGATAGAATCTTTGTGTCTACCTGGAAGTGCTAATGAAAACCAGCATTAATCATCTTCAAAGTACTGTTGTGGAGAACATTTTCACATGGATTTTCTCCTCTAATTAAGCTACCTAGCTGAGACACCTCTGTTAGAGGGACATTGTTAGGTACTCTCCTTCCACAGTCAGTTAGGAGAGACAGGCCACATAGCAGGGAAATTCTCATCGAACAAATCAATGATTTGAAACGGGGTCTTCTCTCTGAGAAGACTATCCATCAGAAAGGAATGTATTTTTCATTAAAGTTATCTGTATAATAGACTAGCTTCTATATCAGTAAATTGAATATCTTCATAAGTGCTTTTATTACCTAAGGAAAAAATCATTGCTTTACAATACAGATCAGCAAAAAAATCTCTTGTACTGAATTATGACTAATACATAAGTACAGATCTGATATGCAATTCAGTAGGATGAAAAAGCCTTTAAATTCTTGTCCTGATATGTAAATTTATGACAAATCACCACACTCTAAATGTGAAATCTATGTAGTCTTCTACAAAAAAAGAATTTCCCTCAACTGAACAGCTGTCTGTTAATGGAATATGTTAAAGTAGGGGCAAATGCTTGAAGTGTCTAGATATAATGGAACAGTTTTTCATATATATATTAAAAAAAAAAAGAAAAAAAAGGTATCATATCTGATTATATATTGAAAAATTAAGGCACAATGTTGGAGTTCATTTTTTCACTTTTAAACTTGTTCAAAAGAGATCTACTATCAGTGATTGATCTTCGTGGAAAGTTAGTATGCTTCCTTTATAATAAAATATTTTATTTACATCATTCTGATTGCCTTGTTCTCATTTTTCTGTTTGGAGAAAACAAATCAAAACAAAACAAAACCAAAAACAGAAAAAAAAAAAAAAAAAAAACCATAGAAAAGTGAAAGATTATTTGACTGAAAAAATATATATATATTTGTTTGTAAGTTGTTTAGTATTTGAAAATGTGATCATATCCAACCAACAGGATATTTCCCCTTGAAGTAAAGCATTAAACTAGATTTCGTGCTACAAAGATATGTTTTAAATTCTTGATGTTGGCTTCCAGGCTGAGTGACACGTTGCCTTAGGTTTTTCCTTCTGCTTAGTTTCTATCTTCCTTACCTATGAAAATAAACACAAAAATGTATACTTGGCAATTTCCTCCTGTTTAGTGCTTTTCCTTTTAACTGTAGAATCCATATAGAAAAGATCCACACTATCAAAAGAATAAACCTGATTGTGATATTGAAGGAGAAACTGCACTTAAAAACAACAGTCTTGTAATTCATTATGTACCACCTTCAAATAAATGCCCAATTTTCTAGAGGTAGAAGGATAATCAAGGCTAAAATTTATTTTTAGTACATTTTGTGAGACTCTTTTGTTAGAAATCATTTCAATTACTCTAATTCTCTCTTTTTTTGTGTGTGTCTTTAATTACAGACTTTTTTTTCAGCATGTGTAAAGCAAAAACATGGACTCCAGAGTACTCAGTTTGTTATTAGTTATTAATTTGTTATTAAAGAACACATCCTATCACTACTGATAAAAAGATATACTGGGCACAGATAAATCATGGTCTAACAAAACTCAAATGTGTGATTCAGTAAAAATAAATAAATAATCAGTGGGTGTGTTCAGTCTAAAAATACTGATAAAAATTACTAAACAGAAAAAAAGGTTAACAAAAGTACATTGTTTTGGCAAGAAATGTTCTTATATTTTTACTTAATGCAATTTGACTAAGAATGTCATTAAAGCTACACTGGTGCAAAATATTCATCAATTATGTTCACATAAAATGAAAGTATAGAACCAATATTGTATGATATAAGAGAACTCTCTGACTTTCTGATGTGTTATTGCAGTTATCTGTCTTCTTTTCCTTTTCTGCCTCCACTTGACATTTATACGATTCATGGTTTGGCTATTGAACTCAAATTATTTGTGATCTTCTTGTTGTCTGGTACTTCATTAGATTTTTTCCGTAAAGCTGATATCAAACCATAACATTTGGACACTGACTATGAGAAAAAAAAAATCCCTAATAATTTTGCAAATGATTTTCTGACAGCTTTTAGTTACCAGATAGTACAATACAGTAAAAGTTAAAAAACAAACAAACAAACAAAAAAACCTCAAAGAACAGGAAGATCAGGAAATGAGCAGAGAGATGGAAAAATGAATGGAAGGATAAGATAAAAATGACTGAAAATAGAAGATATTTTAACGTTTTCAAACAGTCATTTCACATCAAACATCACCTACAGCTCCAAGTTACCTGATTTACTGCAGTTCTTGCAACTTCCCTAGTCAGTATTTTTTCTTCATTTTTTATTTTGCAGGTTTTACCGAATCAAATACATTTCATTTTCACTGCAAAACAGCAGTTGCTTTCCTGCTTCCTAGCTAATATCAGTACTGCTACAAAGAATAAAAGAATAATGTTTTATCAAAAAATCTTCATTTTAAAATGTCTAAAAAATAATGGTGTTCTCCAGTAGAAGATTGATTCAGATCAAACAGATTGTCACAGGTTTGACTCAAGGTGTTTTGGAAACTGTGGTGCAGATAGGAAACCAGAAAAACAGAATGGTAATAGGCAAAGGGGTCTAGAATAGATTTTATTTTTCTGGCTTCTCACTGATAAAAAGTTTACAGAAATTCAGGACCTATGTGGATTATTCTCTGATAGGCTGGGAAAATGACAAGGATCTAACAGGCTTGGGAAATAATGATCTTAAGTTTTCCGTTGAAGGAAAGAGAGATGAAAGGCAGAAGCAAGTCATTGTAAATGTATGAGATAACATGGGCCTGGTTAGAAGAAATAGAGAACAAACTATGAGAGGAGCAGCACAGTAAAATTGATATGTGGGAAATACAACCATTGCAATTAGATGATTAAAACCATTACTCTTCTGTGCTAACTAGTGCAATCAAGAAGAATTCAGACCGGATAAAATGGGCATCTTGGATCACTGACAACAATCTGGAGAGTATCTGACTGTGCATACTGCTCTGTGCTGTGCAGAAGAATGCATAGAAACCAGAGAAAAGCTTATTATTTAGACAGTTTTGCCTATCTTGCAGTTTTCATTAAAACTGGAAGTAACTAATATGTTTAAAGGCCTAATTAATTGTTATATTAATTGTATATCAGAAATAGATGCAGAATGAGCTTGTTCAGTATCAGTGGCTACAGCTTCTGGAAGCGATACATCTTGCCACTCATAAGTCAAGGAGAATTAGATGTAGGGCTATGAAAATGATATTTTCCTGCTGCCAATGGAAGAAAACTAGACTACTGACTGAGGTACAATCAATAACTGAAAATTGGATGAGATGAATCTCCTTATTAAAATGATACGTATGAAATAAACACAAAACATTTTAAGACACTAGCCAGATTAGCTCTAAGACCTATGCATTGTTCCCTGCTATGTTCCTGTTAATTCTGAAGCAATACAAATGTCTAATACAAATTACGGCATATTAGGCATGATAAATGACTAAATAGATAAGTTACAAATAAAATGAAATCTTTTGATTCCAGGAAAAATAAGCAAAATTTTTTGTCTCTAAATCTGATCCACGTTATTCATCATTTTCCTTCTATGCTGAAAGAATTCGAAGATTAGTAGGAATAAGAAATTAAATATTCAGCGTTGCTAGGAAGCTTATTTGACTTTAGCAATAAAAAAAATTTAAGCTTAAAAATGGCTTGTCCCTGTTTGCACAGTGTCATATAAAGCAGAATTTAAAAGGAACAGCAACAAAAAATTACTGAATAATTTTTTCTAATTATCCACATTTGAACTTGAAGGGGAAGTGGCAAATGGTCACATTGCCTCCTCAGTTTTCATTCACAACTATGGCAGACCTTCTAGGCATGCTGTAGCTCCAAATGGCACATACTCTGCCTAAGTACTATTTTGTTTGAAATTCCTGTAAGATGGGAGTCACCTCAAATTTAGGAAAGAAAATATAAAGATGATAACACCCATGAGGATTCTGGTATTCATTATATTGTTTATATCATCAAATTTTTAACTCCCTCAGGAAATTATCTGAGACACTCATTTAGCTAAGCTAAACTGCAGTGACAGCTCATAGAGCATTCAAGGACTGGACAGACTGGGAAATTCTTGCTCTTCATACTGAGGGTGAAGTCTTGCAGAGTGAACTGAACTAATAAGTACTTGGTTGCATCATTTTGTTCCGTGCTAATCAAACTCTGAATCTCTCCACTGTGGGTGTATAATAAAGAGCTTAATAGTTTGAGGTAACCATAAATGTCACCTCTTACCTGAAAACTCTTGAAAAAATTAAATTAGATCTATTTATGAAAACAAAAATATGCAAAATTCTTTGTCAAAAAGAAAATAGTCATAGCTGAAAAATACTTTATCTACAATGTCATTTTTTAAACTTGTTTCCTGTAGCACCTCCATGATTTTGTTCTGAAAAATGATTTAGAAAAATAGTAGAAAAATCTGCATATTTTCACATTCTTTCTATTTAGGAATATTTATGTTGTTGTCTTTCTTCTGAAAGAAATGCTCTTCATAAAAGAACACAAAGTATAAAATCATGAACTTGCCATATTTACTAAGATTTCTGTTTATTTAAACATTTCAAAAGAGCTGCAGATTCATACTAAGATCAGAAAATAATTTTTCTTCTTTTTTTTCCCTCCCTCTTAGCTAATACTTGGTTCAAATACATAAGTTTAAATAGATTTAATAAAAACAGCAAAAAATAAGAATATCTCCTTTCCATCTATGAAGTATTTAATGAAGTATCTTATGACACACACGCATTTTCAAATAAAAATAGTGAAATACCCGTATTATTTTAATTTTAAGCTTAAGCAGGCACCTACCAACTGCAACTCAGATATTTTGTCAACCAGTGTACTTTTATTTTTGGAATAGGAATCAAAACTCCACGGAATTAATGATTAAGTGCTATTACGTTGTATGAGGAGCAGAACTCAACAAATTCAGTTCTATGATATCTATTTAAATTAGTTACAAAATAAGCTTTTGCTTATACTTACATAGCATGTAAAACTCATGGGATGATGAAAATATCAGAAATTTCACAACAATAATCTTATCATGTGTTACATATCTTTTATCTGTGATTTATTTTTATCTGTGTTACATACCTAAAACCTGTATCCTATTCACACTGTTCCAGGCATGAATATCTTAGTGTGACTATTCCTGGTCTTTTAGTACCTGACCAGAAATCGTGGAATTAACCTCAAGTAAAAACCACCTGAAGTGCTGATTTTCTGTTCTCATTTTATTCTAGAGTTACAGATAATTTCAGTAATAAGATAAACCAGGGGATGGCTTTTTATTAGTTCTAAGGCTTCCTAAATCACAATGGAAAGAGCAAGAGACAGCAGAACATATATATTTTTTAATATTTTATGTTCCATGAACAATTAACGTCTTATATGAATAAGTAAAAGTACAGCAGATCTTAATGGTTTATATATATCCTGGAATTTCTTTCAGTACCTGTCTGCAGTAAGAAAAGGGTAGCAACATTTTGAATGGAAGACAATTCTTTTGTCTATTGTTGATTAGAACTTGGTTCTATTTCTCTCCCATTGTGTTATATATTTTTATCAGTCCTCACAGTCCAGATTTCACACTGTAGTGGAAAAACATAGTTCCAGTGAAATCACATCTCACAAGAGTGGAAAATTTTCAATAGGAATGACTCTGAGTGTAACCAGTGGCTAAATAGTTCCTTAACCTTGGTGCTGAAGTCATAAGATTTCTGAGTGTTGACAATGAAAAGGAATTGAAGCCAGAGGTTGTCATAAATTTCCCCTGTTGTCAAATCTCAGTGTAAGGAGACAAAGGCAGGTAATACAAAATTGGAACAGGAAAATTGTTACCAACCTTTTGAGGAGAGCTTTCTTGTTCCCTCGAGTCCCAGTGTTGACACATTAGAAAGAACAATGTCATACTACCACTGACGTCTCTGATTAAATGGAAAAATGAACATTAACAGTCTTACTGATATTGAGAATTTGCATCTGTCTCTTTTTTGTTTGTTTATTATGCTGATTATGCTGCAGAAACCTATCAAGAGAGATCTTTATTTTTCCATAGTTGCCAAGCTTGTAGTACCTGTTCTTTGTCACACGACAAAATTAATTGTGAGGCTGTCTTCACAAGATGATGTTGCTATAAAATTAGTTGTTTGAAGCTTTCAAATGATGTTTCAGAATGTAATATTTGTTTCATTAAGTTCCTATATATAAAGTCTAAGAGTGAAAAAGAACCTGAATTATCACAGGGAACATTATACTTTCCACCTGATCTGCTAAGCATCTTGACTAAAGAAATAAACCATAATTTAAATAAAAATTAGACACAATTAAGCAAATTAAATCCAAAAAATAATGTAAACTGAGAGAAATTATTGATTCATGAATCTTGAATCTTGTTTAGGGATTCCTGACAACTGAAATCTTACCTTGATTTTCTGGAGATATTTTGGAGAAAAGTTATGTATCTGTTGAAAATATAGAAAAGCAGGCTCTCCAGTGAAATATTCTAGTAGCATTGTTCAATAAATACATTAAAAAAATCTGTATGTACAACACTGATAAGTGGAAGTAGGAAAAAAAATATTGAGAGCCAATCACTGGAAAAGCAAATTAGACAAAATAAGCAATAAGGAAGAATAAGAATTGCCTTTCATAGAAATTGGGATTTTCCATTAAATATATATATATATATATGTATATATATATATATAATATATATATATATTTATATAAATATAAATATAAAATATAAATATATATAATATAATATATATATTATATTATATTTATATATAATATATATATAAATATTATATATATATAAAATATATATATAAAACTGATCATATTTTAGTTTTAGTTGGATCACCTTCAGTGACAGCTTTTCACCATTGGAAAATTTTTCTAAAGGCCATGTTGTACTTGATCTAAGAATATGTAGAAAGTGGATGCATCAGGTCAAGAACTTTTGCCAAGGCAACAAGGGATAACAGAAAAGGGAGACAGCAAAATGAACTCGGTCAGGTCAGAAACACTAATGCATGAGCATGTGTGAGTGAGACTTCATTCCAGTAGGGTTATCTGATAGAAGACTTCTAAATTGTGAGACATTAATGAGATACAACCATCCTAGTCTTACTAATTAATGAGCTATTCAACTATAGGCATTCTTTCCAGGAAGATCAGCCTGAACTTTATAACTGAAAAGACCATGAACCAGGGGGCTCTGGACTGGGAGTGTGCAGGAACTGCAGAGCCCTGCAAACCCATGAGTGTGCAGAGGGATTGGGAAGCAGAGGAAACAGAGAATTGGAATAGATAGAAAAGAATTAAAAAATTGTGTATAACAGCAATGGTCTAGATATACCCTGAGCCTGATCACTCCAGTTTGTCCCTTATATATATCTCCTTATATTTCCTTCTCAACTTTTTCTATCTGCCTATTTGCACTCCCTCTCCTATATATATGTGCACTGCTAGGACAACTGCTATGACAGCTACTGGCAAGACCTGTGTGTGTGCGCAAGTTAAACTGCTGCCAACCACCGGAGCCAGGCTGGTGATGTAGGCCTGCAGCCAGTGGAGTCCTAGCATCAGGTACTGGCCTGAGTACTGTACTCACACCTGAATACAAACACTGGGTAAGAGCGGTGTATGTTACCAGATCAGTTACCTGGGGAGATTGGCATGAGTGAGGCAAGGATCAACACTGATGATTGGACTAGAGAGCTGGATCACAGTCCACGTGCCTGGTGCTTGCTGCTGGGAGACGAGTGTCTGTATCTTCCCAACCTGGTGTGCACTGTGTGTGTGTGTGTATTTGTTAGCAAACATTAAGCTGGACTAGGTGGCATGTAGGGGTGCGTCAGATCCAGGGCATGATGTCAGGCTGAGTCCATGCTAGTACACCCAGAATGACTGAATCAGAATCACAGAAACACCAAGGTTGGAAAAGACCTACAAGATCATGCAGTCCAACCATCCACCTATCACCAATAGTTCTCACTAAACCATGTTTCTCAACACAAAATTCAAACATTCTTTGAACACCTCCAGGGTCGGTGACTCCACCACCTCACTGGGCAGCCCATTCCAGTGTCTGGATTCAGGGTGCAGGTGGGATGAGTGTGTGAGTGCTGCTTGTTTGCAGTAAACTTCATACCGGACTAGTTGGCAAGCAAAGGACCTGTGAAGCAAGTAAGGTAGGGGTGCTGGATGGACAGAGAGGCCATGCCAGGTACTTGAAGGAGCAAGAGATATGTGCTTGGGCATCTAGAGAGTGCAGTGTGTGTGCTGCATGAACAACTTTGCTGCCCGTAGATATGCTTTACTGGAATCTTTAAGTGTTTGTGAAGACAGCCCTTGGCTGGAGTAGCCCATGTGACTTGTTGTCCCTGTCTGTAAATGTCTGTGTCTAGAATATGTGCTCAACTTTGATGCTGCTGAACCTGCAAATGGGAACACAGCAGCCACATCACAAGGCGCCAGGCAGGGCTTCAGTGGCCAAACAAGAGCAGCCTTGTGCTGGACCAACCACTTTGCTTCATTTAACATTTAAAATGGGAAATAATCCAGGAAATTCCTATAACATGGTTACAGAAGAGTTTGATCTAGATAGATCACAGCAGCCTGTGCTTGTGCCTTCGTGGAGTTATGAAACATCATTAAGGTACTAATACATATTTACTGCTATTTTTTCCAATTGCTTTAAGCTCAAGGCAAACAAATCTAAGCCTTTATGTATTGCTTTCTAAAGAACAAATTGCAGTAAGACTTGTACTATATGAGGCAGTGTTGTTTGCTCTCTGTAAAAACTGTACGAAAAATTCTATAAGGTAATTTTACTATTTTCATTACATACCCTGTAGGATAGGATGGGGAATTTGAAAGGCGAATGCGCTGATACAGAATGGCAAATTCAGCATTTCTGGATACTTTAATCTGTTTATTTTATTGAAGTGCAAACCAAACTGCCATGTAAAGAGAAAATAAGCAAATGTCTTCAGTGTAGAGATGAAATTATTTTTCATGACTTTAAAAAAGATGAGTCGTGCAACACTGTCCAGGTAAGGTCAAAGAAGATTTAAAATAAAAGTACTAGATTGATTTAATTTACTTTCTTATTTTTACTTATCCACAAAGACAAATTTGTAAACGAAGTTGTTGAAGACTAGAGGAGCTACTTGTGATAAGAAAAAAAGTGTTTGACTCTGCATTTTGTCCTTTTTCTTCCTTGAAATATTACAATCTATCCTGGAGTATCACTAAAATGAGGCGTGTCACAACTATGGGAATAATATCTGATTTCCTACCTGTAATTATGGGGATAAGGAGAGTGCGGAAAGATATTCCTTATGGTTTCTGCTTACTGGGTACAGTTCCAGAAGGAGTTCCTGTATGTCCCATATAGTTAGTCTGCAAACTCTAAAACTCACTTTGCTTTGCTAGTACATTTGATGTTTATGTTCATTTTACCTTTTTATCTTTTAATCTTTTTTTTTTTTCCTTGGCATTGGACAATAAACAACACCTCAAAGCTGTTTTTCCTCCATATAAGAATAGACAGAATCACCAGTAACCATTCCTGAAGTCTGTACTTTTAAAAGGTTCACAAAAAAAAAAAAAAAGAAAGAAAGAAAGAGAAAACATCTTAAAACAAATAGGCAAAACAGTGAGAGCTCAAAAAGGGACATCAAAAGGGTTCAATTCGTTCAGATTAGCAGGATGAAAAAGTAACTTGATTAAAGAAAGACAGGTTTTTCACAAAACAGAAATATCAAATACTACAAAGACAATAATTTATTGATAAAGGCTATAAGAAGAAACACAGATTCAGATAAAGAAAATAAGGTATTCACATTAATGATAATGAATCACTGAAACAAAGTACCGTGGGAAATGGAGGATGCTTTACAGGCTGATGTGTTCAGCTCAAAATTTTAGGATTTTTGGAAGATATTTGAAATTGATGGTTTGTGAAGCTAGAAGATGCCCACATAATTACCTAGCTTGATTACTGTTTTAGCTGTAAGAGTGCAACAATCCTTCTTTCTAATGTATCTTAGTTTAAATTTTTTTCAATAGTTTCGTTTTAAAAAAATCCATCTTATTCACACTCTAATAATTTAGAGTCTATTGTAAACTCCATTAAATTTTTCTAATGGATGCTCTCCTTCACAGCTGATGCACCAGAAATGCAGTTTCATTCATAAAATGCTGCAACTACTTGGATTTTCTGGAGATAAGATAGAATGATGGAACTACTCAGAATAGATTGATGGCAAACCTTTAAATTTCTCCTTCAGCAGTAGATTCCTGTCTGTGTGGTTTTTTTTTGTTTTTGTTTTTGTTTTGTTTTGTTTTGTTTTTTGCAAGTAAATCATGTCGCTCTAATATTGATAAAGAGATTTATTAGGAAACATCCTACATGTTTGTTTTCATTTGTAAACCAAAGCGTTACTTCTAGCAATGACAGGGAATACTGTTCAAGTATCGTGTCATATCAATCCTAGAGGAAAAGAGAAAATGCTTACAAATATTTGTGTAATAAAAAAAAGGCTCATGTTTATGGACCTTAGGTGGCTACAGTTTTCTCCTTTGCTCGGCGTGTTCTTTGAATAAGAGACATTGTATGTCATTTTGTCAGGCTCTTGTAATTACAGTAAGATAAACGTCTTCTGGACAAGAGTGATAAGTGATGATGCCAGAAACCTTCTATACGGATGAAGTCTTTTACCAAAAGATCACTGCTATGAGTGAATCTGGAAGATTGGTGGAAAGGCACAATACTGAGGAAGTGTCTTAAAAGCAACTATGTTCACAAGTTTGTCTTTGGTTGGAAGTTTTTCTCAGTCTTTCCACTAATCAGAAGTGATGATCCTTTGAGAACTATAAACCTATTTAAGTTTGAAATCTGACTCAGATTAAGTTCTGCTCTGAAAGACTTCAGGTTAAGCCTATTAGTTATTGGAAATGTTCATGAGAGTAACTGAAGGAAAAATAGTTTTGAATCTTGTTCTGAGAATCAACTTTCTTGTATTTTATAAAGTTAATGTTTTAAAGTTATTTTAAAATTGGTTTTTATTCCTTTTTAAGTTGTATAGATTGAATTCCTTGACTACTCTTGCCACTTTCACTGTAGGATATTTACAACAGCAGATAAAATTATCTTTCAAGATTTGACAATGGTCATTTACAATTTCCAATTCAAAAGTTTTTCAGTGCTTTTACCAACAATTGAATTCCAGCTATGGGAAAGTGGCACACCTTGTGCACCAAAAATATGCCCTTCTTTCCTTCCTTTTATCAGAGTAAATTTTAACAGATCACCACTTATTATTCCCAAGGCTGCTTAGTACCTACAGAATTGAGGTATATGTCATTCATGTTGGAGTCCCAGACTAAAAGCAGTCCTTCTCCCCTACTCAACAGAAATAAAGATTTCTGAAACCAACATTCAGTTCTCTGTTGTGGTTTGGTGATTTGTATTAGATATTAGATTGTGTCTGCTACCTTATACTTTATATATCAAAGTTTTGTAGCACATATATTCTAGATGATTGTCTTCTGAGCTATTGGTGTTTTGGAAATAGGTGATGGCATTTTTGACACAGAATGACTTTCCCACTAAGTTCTTTTTAAAGAGTTGATACCTCTTTATTTTTAACACCAAGATCTTGGCACCGCAGTTTAATACTAGCCAATAGGTTGTATTTATGCTACTGAGTGAGCAATTCCTACATATCGTATTGTTAATCTGGGATCAACATATCTGGTGAGTAAGCAACTAAACATTTTTGGTAATTTTTTGCTCTTTGGTGCATCTCAACAACTGAATCTGTGTTAAGCATATGTTCATCAGAAAACAAGTTATGATTTGATCAAAGAATCACAGAATCACAGAATCACAGAATTGTAGGGGTTGCAAGGGACCTCCTGAGATCATCGAGTCCAACCCCCCTGCCAAAGCAGGTTCCCTACATCAGGTCGCACAGGTAGGCATCCAGGCAGGTCTTGAACATCTCCAGAGAAGGAGACTCCACCACCTCCCTGGGCAGCCTGTTCCAGTGCTCCGTCACCCTCACTGTAAAGAAGTTCTTGCGCATGTTTGTGCGGAACTTCCTATGCTCCAGTTTCTGGCCATTTCCCCTTGTCCTGTCTCCACTCACCACTGAAAAGAGTCCGGCCTCGCCATTCTGCCCCCCACACCTTAGATATTTATAGACCAGGATCAGGTCCCCTCTCAGTCTCCTTTTCTCAAGGCTGAACAGACCCAGTTCACTCAGCCTTTCCTCATAGGGGAGATGCTCCAGGCCCTTCACCATCTTCGTGGCCCTCCGCTGGACTCTTTCCAAGAGATCCCTGTCTTTTTTGTACTGGGGAGCCCAGACTTGGCTTCTTTAAAGGGAAAACATCAAATTTAACAGTTCCTGTTGCGTGTGATGTCAGGAGTGTGATGTCTAGCATCTTATGATCTCATGTTATGCTTCTCTACAAGCAATTGTAAAAAATAGGCATTTATTTTCTATAGCAATGGGTTATAGAATTTACCTTTCACTCAAACACTCATTATTGTTTCCTTCTCTAGCCAGATAAAATTTTGCTTGATATATAAGTTAGGTTTACCAAAAACAGTTTGCTATATTTCCCGTGAGATTTTTCCATTATTTTCAACTTCTGTATTTTACTCCATGCTTAGTGTTACAATTCTCACTGAGAATTTTTACTAGTATAATTGTGGGTACACAGGAACTGGAAGAGTTTTAATAAAGAGGAACTCTTTATTAAGCTGATGAGAGCAGAAATTGTGAAATGAGAGCTATTCCAGAGCCAGCCATCTAATGGTGAAAATGAAATATTTATTAATCATAGGGTAGAAGTTTCATGCCTCTGTTTATATAAAATCTGATCCAGCAAAAATGACTTCTAAGTATAATCTCCCACAACAACTTTTCTATAAAAATTCTTATAAAGAACATTAAAATTATATCAATTATAAAATGAGTTTATAGTTCTCAGCAATTTGGAATATTATAGGAACTTAAGCTGCATATATATGATGAAATTAAACAGTGACAATATTCCCAGTCCAGTAAATCCCACAGAGGTCTTCCTGAAAGTACTCATGATTTATTTCAGAACTCTTCTAGGAGGTGTTAGTGAATTTCATCTCACTTGTTTATTTATTATGAATAGTAAGTGCTCTTAATATAAAATCAATTTAAAAATTCAGTCTTAGAGCAAATAACTACTTTGAACTTCTATGTTTTTGTTGACAGCAGCGACCTTTACCAAAGAAACTTCATAAAATTAAATATTTGTAATGTTAAACTCATAGCAAAGAGAGATTACTTACACAGGACAAAGCACTTGTCAAAATCTGTGTTGCGGTAGGAGAGGAGATTCCGTGGGGCCCTGTGATGGAGCAGTGTGGTCCTGAATAATGGGGACCTGTGATATAGAGCTGTATGGAGCAGTGCTGGGAGAGCTGCAGCCTGTGGGAAGCCCACTTGGGATCAGCTGAGGAAGAACAGCAGGCCGTGGGAAGGAACCCACCCATAGGAAGGGGCAGAGGGAAGCCATGAAGGACATCAGAGATAAAACATGATAGAGGAAAAAAAATGGTTTTCATCTTGTTTCTCACTGCTCTAGTCTGTTAGTAATAGACAACAAATTATATTAATCTCCCTACACTGAGTCTGTTTGGATTATGACAGTAATTGTCCCTACCTCAAATTTTGAGCCTTTTTTCTTTGTATTTTCTCCCCTGTGTGGTGTTTAGCAAGCACCATGCAGCCTTATGGAATGGCCCTGCTCAATGCCTCCAGCACCCTCTCAGTGTTAGCACTCCTTGGCAGCACGGATAGGTCAGAATTACAAGCTCACTAACACGATGGGAGGACAGAAAAACTGTTAAAGTATTGCTACTGAGATCACATCGGCCATGCTTTTATGGGTCTAAGTACACCTGAGCAGCACACCCAGAGCGGCCTTGGAGTTATGTACTAATACTTATGCACACAGTGGTGATCACTGCAAGGCGCTGAACTAGAGATCTATGATGATTAACTCTTGTTTGTATATGAACATGCATATGTGTCCACACAGGCACAAGGATAATTTCAGGGTGCAAAAAATTATCTCCACAGCCCTTTCTCAGAATTACTGTAAATTCTGCAGGAACAGAAATATATGTTTGGAAATAAGTTATTTAGTCATTTTCACCCAGGAAATACATGTATTCCTCTAGTTTCACTGTTGTTTGTTAGTGCTTTCTCTCTTTGCATGAACAGTTCCAAGATTTGGGTATCAGAAGCTAGAGTGCAATTTATTTGTTTGTTTGTTTATTTGTTTGTTTTATTTGCAAGCACTTAGCACCAGGAAAGCTAAGACGTACAAAAGGGCAGAAGAGGTGAAAGATATTCAGTAGAATGTTATTTGCAACATTTTAACACTGTCTGTAAAATGGCTTGTGTGAGTGTGGCATAACCTGAAAACATTCTTGTTCAGGTCCAAAATTATAGATAATATTAACATCCATGCAATAATGTAGAGTAACAAAATATTCCCAGTGGGCCAGAGTTCAAGCATTAATCAAAGGTCTAAGTGAACTAGAGACTTTCTGAAACATTTAGGACACTTTTTGGAGTTCAAGGGCATAGACTGTAGGTATAATCAGGAGTCCATTAAGACTGACTGTGCACAAAGTGCTCTTTGGATTGTACCCTAAGGCAGAGCTACTCTGAAGAAGGCACGGAAGCTAAACATAGGTCATGTTCTCTGGATCCTAAAGTTACACAGAGTAGCCTTATAGCTTCATCATTTGTCCACAGAAGTTAAGAAAACAAAAATGCAGATTACTATTCCTTTGTATCCTTCAGACTTTGGTTACAATAGCTGTCTTCCTATAAGCAGAAGTCTCCACTGAAGTAGTTACTAAATTTTAAAGTATAATTCAACAGAATATATAAATGAAGACTGTAATGATGACTGTAATACTGTCCTTCCTCTTCCTAAACAAGTACCTTTGCTTCCTAATCCACTAATGTTACTTTGACTACTTCAAATGCTGAAGATGTTGAAGAGATCTCCTTGTGTATTTTTCCCTCACAGGAGCACATATCTGATTGGATTCTCAATGCTTGGATTTATTGGCTGCACCTCCACTAGGAAATTAAATATTCCAAGGTCTGTTCTTACTTGTGCCTGGAAATGATCTGCATCCATGTTAACTTCCAAGGTGAAATGTCCATGTCCAAAAAACCTCTTCAGAATTTTCCTGAGTCTAATTTGTAAGCAATACCAGAGAATTGTTTGCCACAGTATAAAACCAAGCCAGGCATGTCTAATATTTTATGAGGATAAACAGCTGTGTGTTAGTGCTCATTTTCTAGTGTGGAATATAGGAGTAAAGATGTGCCTTGTAAGTCACGTAACAGACCAGCCTCAGTTGTCTCCACATGGCTGCTTCAAGATTTGAAGCTTTACTTAATGCAAGTGCATCATGGACTTCCATGTAATGGAAGATGGTGCTGGAGAGACTGAATTTATGATTTGTAGTTTCAAACTGCATATCCTGGTACAGTATTAGTGGATTTGAGTGTCAGTTTCTGGCACTTTCTGTTGTACTGACAAATTTGCCTTACAAGCAGTTAAAAAATCATTATATTTGGTGCTTATTATTTTCCTTTTTGTGTTTTTTTCTTCTTATAACTCATGAGTTTTTAGATTTGGACGTCTAGAAGTCCCAGGTCCAGCTGATTTTCAGGCTACTAGAGGAGTCTGGATGGGGGAAAAAAATGCCTAGACAGCTAGCCCTTTTTTTATAATGCTCATTAGTACTTCTTTTATATTTTATATAAGTATAGCAAGCTTTAAAAGTGCCTCTACTTCTAAACTGAAGTAGGCATTGAATGCCTTTCCCACAAATTTTAGTTGTGCTAAGGACTGAAGCACAGTACTGTCAAGAAGAAAACAAAAGATGTAAATGAAGAAACTTGTTAAAACAGTGAAACAAATGGCTTTTTTCTACTATGATTTCATATTCATGCTTCTCCAATTCTGGAAGAGGAGGAGAAATATTATTTGCAGAATAATTGATATCTTTGAGCTGGCCAGAAGACCTTAATCAAGAATCTCAATCCTCCTTCCTCCTTAACATCAGATAAATTAATTTTTAATAACTAAATATGTCACCACTATTAAATGCTCAATTTTGCCTTCCTGGACTGATTTACATACAGGTAATGCAGAAAAAACTATGCCAGAAAATGTTCTGACAGAATAAAGATGTTTGAATACAGCAACCTCTTTAAATGGCAAACATGTATCATATCAATTTTCTACACAGATTGACAATGGCATAGAGCACGTAAAGTGTAAATGTTAGGTGTCTGTCTTGAGCATACCTATAAACAAAAAGTGATCTGAAATTCCTGTATAGTTAGATGAGAAAGAAGCTGAAGGACTGCTATGTTGTGAGTCATCTGATATATTTTTTTTTTATTTTTGACATCTAGACTATAACAAAAGGAATTTTACCATAAAAAATGCTTGTTTTGCATTGTATACTACAAAGGAACCTAGGTTGCAAACTCAAATGGAGATGGGTGTCTGATGACTGTCTGACTGTCACTGAGTACCAGAAAAAAATCCATTTCATCTCTCTCCAACACGATTCAAATTGTCTCTGTTTTCATGTCTCTGAATATATTTCTTACAAAAGCAACAGATAATATTATATTAATGTTATCTATTAATGTTTCATAGATCCTTAAGGAATGATCCTAGCTCATTTAGTAATATGGAAATTAGGAAAAAAACATTTTTAAAATGGGAAGACTCAACACATTAAACTCACATTTCCTGTTCACTTTTTTATTTCTTTACTTTGCAATTTTAATATTCCTTTAATACAACTCTAACAGTGATGGATATGTATATAATTCTCTATATATAACTCTGTGATGGCTATGTATCCCTATATTTACTTTAGCCTATTTGTTCTGAGCGTTAGTTCAGTTTTGAAGGGAGTGCACAGAAGTCTCCATTCCCTGTTTAATGGTTGGATTCACAATTCTCAGTTGCTGCACACCAAGTAGTCTAAGTCCACATGCATGGTAGGAACATTCTATTGTAGAGACTAAATTATATCTAGCCTTAAATAAAATCTGTGGACCACATGAGGCTTGAGACATAAGGGCTTCAATTTACTGTTATTTTATTTAATAGTATTTTATCCCAGGCATGATTCTTTTTGGCTTGAGTGCAAAACAAAATGACTTCTTGCTGGACTGCCAATATTTGATCCTGTCCAATAAGTTCTTTATAGTATCACTTCTGTTTTAGTGAATTGTCATTTTTCAATTCTAAGCCTAAACTGCTTATTAATTAAATGTGTACTGAAATTTTAGGCTAAAAAGCTACCCTTTTGTTTTACTGGGGCGATGAGCAGAATCACTGAAATATTTATATTCCAGTGTACTATCTTCAAAAATATAAAAAGGACTTTGGAATGAAAGTTCAAACTAATTCATTATTCTCGCACAATTATTAGAGTACAACAACAACCAACAGTTTTTTATTTTTAATGAAAGCCATATGTGACCACAACTGAGTAGTCTAGAAATATCTTGAGATAGAAAATATTCTTGAAATTAGGATTCAGTGAGGAAATTAGCTATAGACAGTTTCATGAGAAGAGGTGCTGCAGTATTCATCCCTTCCTCACTCAAATTACTAGCAGTAGAATCTATTTATCTGCAACACACTGCTAGTATACAACCTCAAGTTTCATTTTCTCTTTAGACTATTTCTTTTTCATTTTAAAGATCATTAAGTCAATGGTTTCCAAATGCATATTCGTGTTTATTGCAGTTAATTATTAAACTAATAGTACTATTCTTGTTCTTTCTTGTAATATGTGTTCAGTTTTGAACATCAGAGCTCTGTGTGGGGCCGGAGCACCTGCTGAGTTGATCAGAATAATTTTGATTTCTACACCTGAGAATGATCTGATAATAATAGTCTCCTAATTCTCAAACATAATGTTTATAGAATGAAGCAGCATCACTTCTTAAGTCTACACATGAATCAGTTAAATCATGTAAAGATGCTATATAATCCACTCTGGTCATACTGTGGATCTCATACTGTGTCATACTGTGCTTCTCAAGTGTTGACTAAGGTTTCTGCAGTGTTTTTGTGAGAATTTGTTCATTATTTCTGGCCAGAAGATGCTGAATATTTTCTTTTTTTAAAAAAGACTTAGTTCTTAGTCTAACTAGCAATCATATGCTAAACTTGAATAAAAGATATATAAAAGAGGAGAAAGTAAAATATAAATGCAGATTAGATACAGATATCAATAACTTAACAGTTTTAACTATTACTAGAAGGGAATTGTGTCAAATTCCAAAAGTAATTTAAATAAATTATTTGCTCTGCAAATAATGCCTCCTATTTATTTGCACTGAAATTATAACAGCTACAAAATGCACAATATCTCTACCTGATAGAGCAAATTCTCAGCAACAAAACTGTTTTTCAACAGTGTCACCACCATCAGCTATTTTTGTCAGCAATGAACAAGAGCCTGAATGACACACTTGGGAGAATCTTCACCAGTGGAGGTAACACACTGTTTCCAAGCTGCTATGACAGTGTCATTACTAGGTGAATGTTGTCCATCATCTTGAACAAATGGAAGCCATAGGGTGCCAAATCCAAAATAAAAAGTGAGTGTGGTAAGATAATCCAGGCAACACCGGCAGTGTGCTCCAGAGCTTTCAAACTGGTATGGGGACTGGTAATATCATCTTGCTAGATGAAGTTTGTCTTTTCTTCTGGCCTGACTCTGGAAGGTCAAGCCTTCAGCTTAGTCAACATCAATGCAATGATGCAATGGTCAGAGGTAATGGTTTGTGGACACCCAGTTCCAGGAAATCCAGAAGGATTCTTCCTATCCTGGAAGCACACATCACTTTACCTACTGAAGGCTGCGTCTTGAACTTTTTCTTCAGTGTGAAATTCACATGCCGCCACTCCATGGACTACCATTTTTATTACAGCTCACAGTGCTGACACCACATCTCATTGCTGGCAGTGATGCAGTCCAGGAAAATTTCAGCCTGGTTCCATACATCCTGACTAACTTGCATATGGTGTTCCTGTGTGAAAATTCATGGGACCCACCTAGTACAAACTCAACAATATTTTAGCTTTGCCACCATCATTCCCTTACGTTAAGAGGGTATTCACCTCTGTACATAGTTCCGTGATCATTGTACATCAGTTCACATAGAGGAGAGATGATTGAGATGCTCTTCATTTTGTGATTTCACATCAGTGAATTGCCATTCAAAAAGTGGCTTGTCTTTCACACTGCTGTCACCACTGTTGAAACATATCACCCATTATGACACTGTGCTTACATCCACTGTTTTGTCTCCATGAATATTCAGCAAGAAT
Organism: Tetrao urogallus; assembly: GCF_951394365.1. NCBI lineage: Eukaryota > Metazoa > Chordata > Aves > Galliformes > Phasianidae > Tetrao > Tetrao urogallus. Next base: position 91,162,239 of record NC_136814.1, on the reverse strand, counting down.
CAGTTAACATCAATGGATGCATTTATTTCTACATGGAGTAATTCAGTTGCACGTCTTTTCTTCATACACACTTCCACTTCAGATATAATTATGTCAGACTGCTCCGCTGCTGCAATCTGTCACACGGCAATGAAATGTAACAGAAATTGCTGGGAAGATTCAACCTTTACTGCCATACCACCAACATCTGCTTCTTACTTCTTGGATCAACGTAATAAAAAAGGCGACATTACTTTTGGAGAGTCTCTTGAACATCAACACAGTGCAGATTCGTAAAACAATATTTAGGCATCACTGAGATCCTTGAAAGTTCTTAAGCTGTTTCTATGTGATGTCCTAAGTGATACAAAGGTGTTAGACATCCAAATAACCCAAAGTGCCCTTGATTATATTTATGTATATTACATTCAGGAGGCATAAACAAAAACACATTTACTGAAGCACTGATATTCATGTGTTGTTCAGCCTGAAGCCCGAACACCTTAACATACTACATTTTCCATTCCCTATGATGCCTCTGGCAGGGGTTTGCAAACTCATGTTTTTGGCTTTAAGAAGGCAGTTGGACAACCATTTCTTAAACTAGAAATACCAATTTCACTTATCAGAAAAAGCCATGGGTGAGACAATCATGATATTTGTCGTGAGAGAGGATCAGGTTTCTCAATAAGCACTCCAGCAAGCAAATTGCAATGTTGCTCACCTTTTCCTAATTCTGGTGAAGATACACAGTCAAGCTGCATGTGTTGCAAATCATGGGCTTTGTGAAAGAGAATAGAAATTAGTAAAATATAAAAAATATAGAAAAAATTAAATGAATGTCTTAACCGTTGCTTAGTCTAGAGTAGATGCCTTTCCTTGGTATTTTCCACTGAGTTTATGTACATCATTTTTTAAGCTATTTGATTCTGTGAATTATTTTCTTTACTATATATTCTTTATTTTTGTCTGTTGTCTGAAGGAATCCGACCACAAAATCCAAGGCAGAAGATGTCATTTTGTAGCAAGAATGCAAAAAATTTTGCTACTGAAATATTTAGCAGTGTGACATTGGTCTCTTTGCAGAATTTCTCCTAATTTATGATTTCACTTAGTTTCTTCTCTGCTATTTAAGAGCAATTGAGACATTATGAAAATGAGGTCAATTCAGGAAAAAGTAGCTAGAAAAAAGTAAAATGTCTTGCTCCAGATGTATTGTGTTTCCCCGTCCTAGAATGCAGGCAGATTGAAGAGTCCTTTGTATTTTGTTTTATTTTTACAGTTTTTCCTATTTCTATGTTTATTTAAAGTGAGGAACTTTTTAAATGGAGATGCTTTCTTAGAGTTCAAACCTGCGAAGTGCAGACTGTTGTCTAAGGACTGCTAGATTTCTACATGAAAGGGAGTTGAAATCTGTCAGCTTCACACCGATTCCTTGGTTTTTAAAGCTGTTTAAGATCCTAATTCCCATGAGAATAATTAAACCCAAATAGCTTCATATATCTGGGCTTGAAGCTAAAGTTAAATTCCAGCTCACAGTTAATAAGTTAACTCATCCTTTCCTTGAAAAACGAAAGCAAAAGCAAAGGAAAGCAAGACACAAATACCACTGACATCTGTCAGTGATTTAATGTATATATTTCAGATTAGCTCTTGTCTGCTCACTATAAAAATATTTCCTTGCTTTTAGGAAAACACATCTGGACTCTCCACTCTTAGGTTTTGTTGCTGTCTCTGGTGAAGATACACTTTAATGATCAAATTAATTCAGAAAAGCAGTGAAATGTAACTCAAGTTACTTTCTCTTCACATGTAACAGCAAGCAGTGGTGCTGAGAAAAATGAAAATATGAACCTCCACATTTTTAAGTTCTCAAGCTTTTAGAAAAAATTGATGCACAAACAATTCCATATGAATTATTGTGTCGTTCACAATTGCAATTGACATTCTTAGCCTGTTCAAGTCAATTGAGTTCTGTCTGAGATGAATTTGGCCTATTCAGTATATTATTTCAATTTTCTAAGTTTTGTACTGTTTGATATTCTTTACATAACTTCTAACATTGTTACATTTCTTGCCTAAGGAATATAAGCAGGTTGAATGGTTTGCTTTTTTGATGAGAAATGATAAAATAAGTGATTGCTCTTTTCTGTTAATGGTCTTCCATTTTTACAAAATTCTGTTATTCTGTTTCTTAGACATTTTGAATAGAGGTTCTTTGACTGTTGCATAATAAAAGCAGAAAAAAATCTCCAAAAAAAAGACCATTTTAATGAAGGGGAACTCCTTTTCTTTGGGGAGGAACAGCCAAAAAAAGGCATATATTATTTTTAGCAAAAAGCTTCCACGTAAATTCCTCCCTCTCTCTGAAATGGATTTTGTTGTCACGATACAATACTTAGTATCACTTAATTTTGGTTGAAGACTTGTTCACTGTCTCATTTACAATGTTTTGTCTACTCCCCTCAGACATATATTAGCTCTTAATGTGAGTCAGAACAGAGAAATTATATCTCTACAAACTGGAATGTTAGAAAGCTAGGAAATTAAAGTCAGTATAACACAGTAAAATCCTGTGTTTTGAACACTGCTCTCTCCTTCCTTCTGCTTCTTCACTTAATCCTGCAAACTTAGAAACAAGCAAACGTGAAGATGTGAACTTATCGCAAACACTCATTCACACAGAGACACAATATATTCCAGACCGTTTATTGTTCTCCCACTGATGGTTAGACTGTTCCAGATAATTACCTCAAGTAAAATACAAAATTTACAGTTTTCTGGTTGTGTCTATTCATGGGATTATGCCATTAACAGAGGAAAGATTCCACCTATCAGCAATTAGATTTTAACCTGATCTTATCTGAATGACGATATCAAGATTTCTATCTCTCATTGTATATGTGCCCTGTGATAATGACTGATGTAGAAACAGAAGGTTATCATTTCTGGTCCACTCCAAGCAGGATTTAATTAGTTATTAGATGCAGAAGATTCTCTAAAGTCTTTTAATTTTCATCTTCTGTTTTCCTTCTCTGCTTTCTACTTTTAGTAAGACAACCTGGAAAACTGATATAAAAAGATAGGAGGACCAGAAATATAGGTACTTCTTACAGTAACATTTCTTTTGGGCAGGAAATCACCTGAAGAAAATATTATATCCTGCCTGAACAATTACAAATAAACACTGGATGGTGCAGAAAGAAGAGGTTTCAACTAAACTGTGCATACAACTAAAGACAATTATGTGCAGAACACCAGGAGCAGCTATTATTGTAAAAGATGACTTACAGCATGATACAATCATTTTTTTTCAAATATAGAGATATGTTGTATGTGAAAATCTGTTATTTGTTCACAGAAAGAGTATGTGGATGAAATGACTCTAACCAATGTGTTCATTATTTTAATTTGGAGCTATAAGTTTATAAAACCATTAAATTTTTTTGGAGAAGAAATCCTTAAGATGAATATCTGCCTGTAGGAATGTTTCTAGAATGCACTAAAATTAAAACAGACTCTTGCACTGATGGGCTTGCTGCAATAACAATGGCATAGTATCTGTCCTAACTACAGGACAATATCATACCTAGGGCTAAAATTTATGATGCAATATTTAGATAGAATAGAAGTGTTTGCGATACATTTAGCTAGCTGGCATTTAGAGACACACATCATTAATTATGACAAGGCTGACATTCCCATGACTGTATATTTGTTTGTTTGCCTCATTTTCCAGGCTCTAGCTGCTGCTGTGTACAAACAGATGAAAGTGGTAGACAGGTGGTCTAGGACAACCTAGATTCCTAGCTATTGGAAATAAAAAATAAATGTAGCTTTATCTAATCTGTCAGACTTCTTTTTTTTTTTTTTTTTTTTTAGGGTACAAAACTACCACATATAATCAGCATCTGAACCAGCGGGTATCTTTTTGAAAAAGTAGAAAGAATTTGAAATGCAGACTCTCCTATTTCTTTAATTCTCTGCCTTGGGCAGGCATTTATGGTTCAATTGGAACCATATGGCAAAAGGCAGTCTGAGTTCAAATTTGCTAGGTTTTCTGCTTTCTAAAGCAGTATATTTGTCTTATTTCACAGTGCTGAACTTAAGTAAACTCCTGAAGTTTTTCCCTCGGCACCTAGTTGTGAAAAGTATTAAGCATATATTATCCAACTGAAGACCAGTACCACTCACAGTGGTATTTTACCATGTTTACACACATATATCTGAAATCTTATTACCCTGTTTTCTTTGAAATAGCTAATGAGTGATGGATGTTACTTTATTGGGAATATACTCAGACAAATTTCTATATGAAAATATACATGAAAAAGGACTCAGAACATCTGATAACACTGACAGTGTAGCATGAAAATACAAACAAAAGGATGAAAGTCAGGAGTTGCCAATAACTCCTATAAATTTAAGCTAATATTTGAAGAGTTAGAAAAGCTACACAACTACCTAAATTTTTGGAGAGAGAGAGAGAAGAGATCAAAGTTGAAAAGAATCTTCTAGCAATAAAGTGTTTTGATTTGTCATTTTGGCTAATTACTGAACACGATTTTGTGAACCAGACCTGACAGACAATGCTGAGGTTCATCAGTCTGGAAGAACAATCTGTTTACACATTCTTTCAGGAAACTTCCTGCACTTAAGCCCAGGAGTTCAAAAGGAGCAACTAGCCCTATCTTTTCCACTCTTTTTTCTGCCTCACATGACCAGTACCAGAAATGTAGCCATTAAAGATTGAAGGTTTGTTGGGGCAATAGTTTGTAAGTAATCAGACCTTATTTACACAGTTACCTTATACTGGGAAAAACTGAATATGGGAATATGTTTAGCTGTAAAATTTACGTAACAAAAAGGACAAGGGTGTAATTAGGAATAAACAAGGGAGCTGTGAAGATCCAAATTGTCTCGCATAATGTGAGAGCATGTTCTATCTTGGCTAATCCCAATGATGAAAACCCATAATCTTGCCTTAATCCCTGTGAATTTGTTCCCATACATTATGGCATTTTAAAGATTAATAAATCTTTACTTTTTAATCTCAGCTGTTACACACTCTAAATGGTTATTTTAAAGTGCTAAATGGGCAATATGTATGTTTGTATAAGGTAGAGAATGATGAGGAAGGGAGAAGAGTTCAGTCCTAATGGTGCTGATCCAAGGTTTATTCAAATCACAAGATACAAATAACAATATCTATCATCTTCAAAGCCCAGTTACAGAAATTACACAAAGCAAATGCATCTGAGAGTATATTTACTGAAGTTATTAATGCTTTGGTTGCAATATGCATAGGTGAGGCTGTACTCTAATGTACATTAATCAGATTCTAAAGGTAGTCAGAGAACTCAATTCAGTTATGATATTTTCTTTCCTGCTGTCAACCATATATTTGTGCCCCATTAACCTATCCAGTATATCCCCTCAAATGAAGAGGATGTCTTCTCAAGACACCCTCGTGAATAATTTACTTTAGAACACAAAACAGCAAAAGGAATTTTCTCTTTAAACAGAAGAGCCTGCAGACTCAAATTACCCACAACTTCACAATAAATAAATAAATATCCCCCCCCTCCCTCCCCCACGCCGTCTATTTCTATTTGATTCAGGATTTGTGCTTTATTCATGTCTTTTGTCTCACCTAATCACTTACTTTAGCTCTAGTGATATTACAGCTTCAGGTCTGGCCTTGTCATGCTGATATTCTCAGTGACATTGACCCCTCTTGTCCTCACAAGCCATTTAATTTTCTCAGAGAACTGAGTAGGTTAAGTAGGGAAGATCTACATGCTGTCAGTGTAACTGAATACTATCTGAGACTATTTGTGATTCCCAAGTCAGAATCCATTAAGTGATCTAGACTGTGGTCTGGCCGGTAATTTTAATGAAGTAGTCTTTTGGTGTTACACTGCCTTGTTTCCAGGTAATTAGTCAAACTTCTGAAATTCTGAAGCTGAATTAAAGGAAAGAAAATCCACATAGCTGGCAATATTTCTTTAGATTGTGTGTGTGTGTGAGAACTAAAATGAATATATGTAGTATATATGTTGTACATCTGTTAGCTGTGAATATAAAAAAAACAAAACTGCTCTTAGTTCTTTAAACTCCATTTTGTACACAACAGATAGATATGCTCTCTTTGTCAGTGAGAACTGCAAAGTATGAGAACCATGACCCACACTGAATACTGTCAGTCAGAATCACAGGCAGATTGCAGTCCAAATGACTTATCATTATTGTCTTTTGTATAAAATGCTGCATTATGTTCTCCAGTATACAGTAACCAAAATGAGCATCAGAGGAATGAAGGTAGAAATTGACTTTATGTTGCTAACAGTCATTCCTGATTTTTAATCTCAGAGTTTAAAATCTAAAGAGACAAAACAGAAGGAAAATAATAGTATTATTTTTGTATATTTTGGAAACATAATAGAAAGGAACAGGACATTTTCCCAGGGTCTTGCAAGAAAGCTTTGGTACAGAATACAAGATCATCTTCTCTCTTATGAAGCATTCCTCCAGCACAGTGACTGGTGATCACAGTCATACTGAGCTACTTACACACAGTTTGGAAGATTGTCAGATGTATTTGTTAAGCATATCTTTCATTACATCTGAAGCTTATAGTTATAAGTTGAGTTATAGTCTGACTCAATCTAAAGTCCTTTGACAGTGCTTGGGAATATAAAGGAGACTATGTAAAATTGGAAAACCAATCTTAATAAATTCCTTTGATGATACACTTGAATTTAAAGGTAAATTTCAGTAGAACCATAACATCGCTGTTTCTTATATTCTTTCAGTGTTCTTTAATGTGTTTGAGCTTTACTGGAATGAATAAATACAAAAGCAAGAGTTAAGTTCAGAGCCTTGAAAATTCAAATAGTACAATATAAAACATAAGAAGAGCTTCACGAGTACCGATAAATAAAACAGAAAATTTCTCGTACGCAATTTCCATTGCACTATTCATACAGAAAACAAACTTCTTGAGAAAAAAAAAGGAGAAAATGACAAAGACTAAATATTGTTAATTGAACTAAATATTTATCAACATTGCACTCTCTGAATGAAACCCATTTCCTCCTCTCCTCAAGGCAAGGAAAGATAAAATGTATTTGATGCGAAAAATCCAGTTGTCATATTCTTTCCTCTCCCGCTTCATTGTGAGGTAATTGCCTTTAATGAATATGCTCTTAAAAGAAGCTTAATTTTGGAAAAATTCACAGAACTACATATCACCAATGTAGAACTTAGTAATTTTCATCTTTCCAGCTTAATCTATGCAGTTTTTAGCTGTTTCTGGTATCTCCAGTATATGAAGGTAAAGACTAAGTGATGTTTAAATACCATCACTATAATTCATTGCTGTGGGAAAAGTATGTAGTCAGTGGAGTTAGTTGATAAATTATATTGTAAACCTTTCAATTATTTCAAACTTCCAGAATTTATACCTATTTATAAAGTTTTCCTTCAAAACTTAGAAATGCTATGCAGTTGCATTTTTTTTAATTGAAAGAGAAAAAAATGACAGCACAGGTTTCCCACAGTGAAATGTGATAAAACAGAGAAAAACAAACCTGCTAGCTTTTCTTTTTAATTTAATCCTCAGATTTTCAATTGTATAATTTACATATATGATAAAAGTGAAAGTTTCCCTTTGGAAGATACTCTGTGGCAGTTGATGTTTGTACTAAACGGAAAATCTAGCCATTGTAAAAGAGGAGTCACATCACTTTTTCTCATTTGGTGTTTCTCTTTCAGAAAAAAAATAACTGACTGAATAGTGAGATATTGTAGTTCTCCTTAGCTTCTTCTAAATGCACAGATAATCTGAGGAGAACACAATCATTGAACTGGGGAGTATAACAATCCACCTATTTTAAACAAAGTCCAGACTCATTTTTTTCAACCAAAATTCTTCATTCTTGAGATCATGAATTACTGTCTCGTTTTCCAAAGAGTGGGTAAATGAATAAACAGATTTATAAAATTCCACCAGCTGGGATATTGTATAGTGTTTCCTGTTTTCTTTTCTTTCTGCAGTTAAGTCTTCTAATATTATATATTGTTATTCATCAGTAAATATCAGAGTACAACACTAGATTGCTATCAGTACTTCCTTTTAAAAAGAAAAAAAAAAAGCAGTATTTCTGCTTTTTAGGGATGAGTGGGGAGTGGGGCAGGGGGAGAAATGTTTTCATGCACTCAACTCTCATAATAATTCTTCTTACTGTTCAGTTTCACTCAATTCACATAATAACTATCTTAATCTTTATTGTCTTACAGGTTACTGTAAATTACTTAGATATTGGCTCCAGCTCTACGAAGATTTATGCAAGTGTTTTACTTCATATGAGATAAGCAGTACAGTACTGTTTGCCTCAGTGGGACATGTAACTATGAAAAAGTTAAGCCCATAGATAGCTCTTCACAATTCTGAAACCAAGGAGGAAAAAAGGCATTAACCCTCCTGGATCTAAAAGTCTCTGCAATGATTAGTGTTCTAGTTTCTTCAGCTCAGACTTCCTTCAGTTTTATAGTGAGCTTACAAATTGACAGGAGCTCAGGAGTACAGATAAGAACAATCCCTTCAAAAGTGAGCACAATACTTCTAGCTTATTTTGAAGACTGGTTTTGAAGACAATATCAAATATTTTCTCATTTTTAAATCTGATTCAACTGAGTGGAGATACTCACAGCGACAGTTTGACATGGAAGGCAAAATTTTTTGCCCTCTGTTCTAGTCCCCTACTGGAAATAGATTACACTGTACTGTTATCAAAGCAAGCATACCAGAAGCTATTAATTGTTTTCACAATTGTACTTTCTGCACTGGCTAGAGACTTTTTTTTTACACATACACAAAATATTTTTACTATTTATGACAGCATGAAAGCCATACAGGAAACTCATACGCATTCCTCTACAAGAAAACTCCAAACTCTTTTCAATCAACTCCTGAGCACAGGCAGCCATGGAGATGAGTAAAGCCTCGCGGCAGTCATGCTATCATGAGGGTAGACTTTTGATCTCACAGAAAGTGTTTGATCAGGAGATAATTCATCATGCAGGAAGCAAGAGGACAGTATATTTTCTAACAGAGCAGACAAAGAATACTATCTTTGTTCCATTTGTTTTATAAGTATTGCATGGCAGCAGAACTTTATCACTGTTGGATGGTGTTCAACACGAGTTAAAAAAAAAGGATCAAAATTTACACTAATTTAATCAATTAATCTAATGTAAAAAAAAATTGCTTAATGCTAATCACAAATAACCATTGTTTTTCAGGATCTTTTCCATCTTTAAAATTAACAATATTTTTAGATGAGGTTTCAAAGATTAAAGCAGCAGCTTTCACAATCTCCTTCCAGCATCTTATTCACTAAAGAAAAATACATGAAAATATACTGAATGAAATAAGAATGAAATAAGAATAGACAGGAATGAAATCTTAAATCATAAGGTCTATATAACTTAAGGTCTTTATATAACTTATAAGATCTTTGTATAACTTAAGTGCCACATTTTATCTAGAGTCAGCTATATGCATGGTAAGATTTTCATAATCTTCCATTATCTTTCATAAATGGGAGAGGTGCAGCAGTGGCTTCTGTAGGAAGAGACTAAGGGCTGCCCCTAAGTTGGACATAGGCAGTTCCACCTGTGTCCAAAAGGGAACCTTTACTGGGAAAAGCTAAGTCCATCAGTGATGAGCTGTGCTAAATTTAGAAAAGGTTAATAAAAATATAGCACAGCAGCTGGGAAAGAGAGAGAAGCAAGAAAACTATGAGAGAAATAACCCTGCAGACACCAAGGTCAGTGAAGGGCAATGGGAAGAGATGCTCTGTGTCCTAGAGCAGATTCCATTGTGGCCGATGAAGAAGCCCACAGTGGAGTAGGTGGCCTGAAGGTGGCCATAGCCCATGGAGCAGTTTCATATTTTTATTTTTAACAGTTTCAAATGAAGTGGATGAAAATCAAACACTTTTTCCTTGTAAAGAGAGCTGATAAAAACAGCTGGAGGAACATCATTAACCAAGGTAACTGGTCCATGGATACAACTCGGGATTAAGTAAAGCTTAAGTCTATTAGACACTTTTAAATGAGTTTAGAAACTCAGTAAAGTCAGAAAATCTTTTAATTCAAGGAGAAAATCTCTCTAGACTTAATAATAAACAAATCCCTTCCAACTCTACGGACTCCATTATTCCATTATTCTAAATGTTTCAATATTATCTTGAGCTACAACATTTTATCCATGTTGTTCCAGAAAAAATGTTCCACTGTTTTGATCGTACTCCTGTTAGCTTTAGTAGTAATGACAAAAGCTTGTAAGAGGAATCCACTTCATCATTAAGTTCAGTTAAAACTCAGGTCTTACTGCAACTTCTCATGAGTGATAACTACTGTAGGCTTATCAACATGGATGCTTGAAATTTAGGCCCATTTCTTGTCTTGCTCCATACCCTATTTGAGTAGGATTTCCCACTATAAGAAGCTTTCGTGCCATACCAATAGCAATGTCACCGTGGCATAAAAATCTAATTAACTGATGAATATCCCTGCTATCTTTTGCTATCCCATATTTTACTGGGAAGTTTGGCAAGTGCAGAAGTGGTTTATGATGGATCACTCCAAATCTAGACATGTCTTACTGGTTACTTAAGCTCACATATGCATCTGACAAGCACTAAAGTAGAAGTAGGTAATTAACCTTTAAAAATCCAAGGATTAAGCAAGATAAAGCACTGCAGTGTTTAGAAACATGTATTTATATATAAGAGCAACAATTACACTTTAGATTGTCTTTCTTTTTCACTTAGCTAACAAATTGTAACCATGCTGACATGATTTACTGGCTGAAAAACCATTTGTCTGGCATGATCTGCAGGTTGGTTATTAGTTTTTTTTTGCTTCTTTTTTTTTCTTTCTTAAAGGAGTTCTAGACTGTGGGATGCATCTGCCTCTATACATATATTTTCTTTTTGTAGGTTAACATTTAGTTTCAGACATTTGTCCTTGCTGCTCCATGACTCTGTGGTAGTTCATCACTTAATCAGAATGTCAGTTTGATAACATTGTGCCTATAGGTTTATTGACTGCTCGTGCCCAACCCAAGAAGTGCTAATGTCTCTGTCCAGACAATAAATAGTAAGTGCTGAGATCTCAACCAATATTTAAGTTTAAGAAAATCATTAATTTCTTCTGAGCTAAATAACTCTTCCCAACAAGGCTCAGACTTTGGTAAACAGATTTTTTTTTTTAATGTAAGCATATAAATCATACTGACAATCACAGTTTGTAGAGCCATGCATAAGGAAATGTATGCTATTTATTAGACCATGTTTGAAAATGAAAACAACAGTGAAAAAACTGTTTTAAGAGTGGTGATAGTTTTGCATTATTGTCTGTAACTCAGGCTATGAGTTATACCACAAACTCTATTTTTTGTATGATCTGTATATAAATAGCTGAAGTATTATTTTCATAAATGTAAGATTGAAGAACATTTAAATCTCTCAGTGTTGATATCAGTTAATTTCTTAGAAAACCACTATTAGTAGTTTCAGTTTTATATTCATTTATATAAATAAATGATTCCTTGGGATAATTTTCAGAGTATTGTGCCAGTATACCAAAAATAAGGTTCATTTTTATGTGGTCCTTCTTTGATACATTCTATGACTGTAGTGTCACAGAATCACGGATTGGCTGAAGTTTGAAGAGACAATTGGGTCCATCTCTTCCAATCTCTGCTCAAGCATGTTGCCCAGATGCCTTGCAAATGTCCTTTGCATAGGCTTTCTGAATTTTTCTTTATATCTGACTGTCTCCCCACTCACTCCAAAAGACAGATTTCAGAAGTGTTACAATTGCTTATTTGTTATTGTAAAATGTCAGGTTTTACAGGTAAATACATTTTTAAAAAATAGAAATATGAAATAAGATAGTTCTAATTAATCATTTAATTATAGGAGTAATTCTTAAAACTATAAGGTGAAACACAGAAATCTTGTATTTAAAACAGTGTGCTTTATAAAAAAATTTAAAAAAAAAAAAAAAAGAAGAAGAAAAAAGAAGAAAAAAGAAAAGAAATTGATAATACCTTAAGACTAGAATTTTTATAGCCATGAACTTTTAAGAAAGGGGAGAATCATACATATGTTCCTTGGATACTTTTAGAAAGCCTCTGCTGAGTTGACAGATGCAGAGGGCAATTCTAATCCTTCCCTGGGAGGGCTTCCATCTTGGTGCAGTCCTCAGGCACCTGCAGCATGTTCAGACCCCTCATCATGCACCTCCAACTGGAAGGAGATGGAGTTTCACAGTTAAGATACAGCAGTTCCAGCACTCTGAACAAAGAAAGAAGAACAAATAAATGATCTCAATCCTGACACAGGTTTCATTTGTCACAGCTGGCAGGTTGCAATGGAAAATCTGAACACCTAGTGATACTATCAAACCACAGAGGCTGTGATAGCTGCCCAAGTCGAGCAGCTTTGAGCAGCAGATCATTATTCACAAGTGGAGCTGTGCACTGGAAGTTGCTGAAATACTGCCTTAATTTCTTTGTTTCATTCTGTGTGCCTGTCCCATGAGGATAACACTCACAGAATGTTTCTGACAATTAAAAAAATGAGCATTTCTAAAGTGCTATGTAGGCACAAAAAGTCACTCTGATTACTACAATGCCTTCAATGTCTACAGAGTTACAAAATTCCAAGTGCTCTAATTGTCTTCAGCATCATCCCTTGCAAAACATTTCCAAATGCTGGCAACTACTGAGCGTCTTCTCAAGCACTGCTGAATCCTGCTGCAGTGCTACAAGAGCCTTGGAGAAGAGAGCTAAGGGAAGAGATGTCCACTTCCATAAATGTTGCAGAGCCATCATCCACAAATGCAAATGCAAGGTCCTGCATCTCTGTCGAGGCAAACCCCATTACCAATACAAGATGGGAGATGAAAGAATCTACACAATGAAATTGCTTTTCATTGTGGAAAGAAACATACAATTATTATTAGAATATTATAAAATTATTAAATAAATTATTTATCACCAAGTATAAAATTATTTCACCAAGTGTAAAAGATGTTGATAGTAAGATATGTTAAATAGCTAGTATACATTACCTGCCACACGGAGCAGTTCAACTCTTGTAAGAAATCAAATGCAGAGGCTAAAGCGACATACAAGAAAAAAACTTAATAGAGGTGAACATGAATAAGTGTTGATGAATTTGCACTGTAGATGCCATTTAGGTAAGTTAAAACGCAAGGATCAAAAGAAAACTGACAAAAAATTAAAAACAAATCCACAGAAAGATGGCTAAGTCTTTTAATAATGTTGGAATCCTTTACTCTTTGGTGTTCTGGTTTATGTAGGTAATTCCTAAGACATGTATTTACACATCTAGAGTGTAAGAAAGAACATAGTAGAAAAGAAATAGTACAAAAAATATAACTTTCAACTACATTAGCAATTAAACTGCTCCTCACACCAGTCAAGAACTTGATGGTTCTTAACATAACAAAATTTGTTCTAGTTTAGATCCAGCCTGTCCACCCTCCAAAGCTCCAGCAAAGCAATTTTAATCACATCTCCTTGTCTTCAAGAACCCATTCTTTGTTGCGCACTCAAATTGTGACTGTCCTTTTTGTTAAGTAGTTCCCAGCCAAAGTCTTCTGTTGAAAATAGACTGGAGAAATTATAGAAACAAACAAATGACAAAAAAAAAAATAAAAATAAAAATAAAAAAAAATAAAAAAAAAAATTAACAAGATAAAACTCAGAAGGCAGTAGCTTGCACCGTAACTTGGGAAACAGAGTGTATATCATACGATTTGCAACAAATTAATTTTCCTTAAAAATTAATGTCGTATCAGGAGACATGCAATTTTCTGGAGGAAATTTAATGTGAGGTAATATCATGTTGTAATATGCTACAACAATTAAAGATTCAGAACATTTATCAAAGTTACACTATCTTTCTATCTTTGATAGCCTTTTTTTTTTAAACCACACGTAGAGGATTTTGTCTGGTCTTCATCATAAGTATTAAATTACTATTGATAACAATGTTTTAATAACAACTGTTTCTTTTGGAATACGTTATATCTTAGTAGACTGGAAAATTGAAATTTCATAAAACTGAGAGAGACAGCACGTCTTCAACAAAAAAGAAAAACCACTGAATTCAATTGAATTCAATTACATTTCTTCTGTAGGGGTCTCAAGTGATAACTAAGACACTGTCTATTAATCCAGAGTATGTAATATCATCTGGTTAAAAATAACATCTTGCTATCTATATACAGAAGGTAATTCTAGCTATGTATGTGGAAAGAACTCCCTGGAAATTCTCCATTAATACATGCTATGAATGGAATCCAGACAAAAATAGGAATTGTTTCCAGGACAATTAGCACATGAACACCATTGTTGAGATCAGTTTCTTGTCTACTGAAATTTTGAAACATTGAAATGTGAGACTTTGAAAAGATCGCTCTGAGGTCTCCAGAGGTGAGATTTTGTTTTGCTGCCCCAAATCCTCACTCATGTATTTTGGCTCTTGATATGATGCCCATTTTGATTATGTAGTTAGTGCTCTGAACTTTCAAATATATTTTGTGCTTATGGATGGACTAAAGTGATATCTTTCAAACTGGATTCTCCAATAGCTGATGACCAGATCAAGATTGGGAGCCAAACTCTGTCTGTAGTGTATTATTTTGTGTCATTCCCAGTGAGAATGGGAGATCTGTCATCATGTGCTGTGGCTGCCTCTGTGTCCACATGCTCAGATTTCCCCAAATGGGAGGAAATATTATGGGACCACTTCTTGTCCTGAAATAGAGTTTACCGAAAGGCATGATACAAATCCAGACCTTAGCATTACTCTCAAATTGCCAATATAGATATGCCCTATACAACTCCTATCTAAACATGCCCATTAATTTAGCTACTTCTCTAGATATGAAAGGTTCACATTCTAGTACCTGTGTTGCATTGTTTGGGACAGGAGCTTTCGTTTTCATCTCTTAGGATGGGAGTTGTCACACCAGCAAGCGCAGAAGATGCTAGAAGATCCTGGTGTCATTCTATATTTATTTTGCATCACAACCATTAACTAAAAATTTAAGTTTTCCTGATTCTTAATACAGTTCATGTAGCAAATAATATATTGCTTTAGAAAGTATTTGCTATGTAAATATTGATTTCTCTTCAATTATCTGAACTATTTGCTGTCTTTAGATCTACTTGCTAATATAGTGTAAATTTTCTTCTTCAAATTAGATATATGTTTTTTTATTGAAAGTGAAACATAACTATTTCAAAATTAATTTCTTATTATTAATATTGTTAATATATTTATTTTTATTTTTATTTTTATTTTATTATTAATATATTATTAATATTATTATTATTAATAATATATAATATATAATATATAATAATATATTAATATATTATTAAATAATTATATATATATTAATAAATGTATTATATAATAATATATAATAATATATAATAATATATTAATATATTATATTAATAATATTATTATATATAATAATAATAATAATGTTAATATTATTTTGTTGGTTTTATTCAGCACTGACTATGCAGATGGTATGTTAGCTAAAAAAAATGAAAGCAAAAAAAAAAAAAAAAAGAAACCCATTTAAGTCCCCTTAAAACTCTGGGGATATCATAAGGTCATCTGGAGAACATTCAAAATTTTTTCAGATATTTCAGCTAAGAAATAAACTCATCATCCCCCAAGTCTTATAAATGTATAGGGAAAGATAACAGTCAGGTCAGGCTATTTGTACTGAAAAAATAGATTTGTGTGTATTTACTGCTGTTTGTATGTAAAAGCACGCATATGGAATGCATGCTCACAGAAGAGAATCCCATCAAGACAAGGTTTACTTCTCAGTGTTGTTATATTATATCAAGGAAACAAGAAGTCTGTGAGACTAAAGGACAGGAATTAGAGAGACGATAACCTTGTGATCACCCGTGGAGAGACTATTTGTTCAGGCTTGATTAAAGAACTCTTTTGAGGTGGTCAGATGTATAAATCTTAGGTGGCATGAGAAAATAGAAAATTATAACAGAAGCACTGAGACAACCGCAATCAGACTGCAGAACATTTGAATAAAAAGGATGAAATTAGAGAGGTAAGTAGGAGAAACATCAGTGTATTTCTCAAGAGGGAACGCACAAGGTTTGAAGATAGCATGTCATAAGCCAGGAAGCTGGATGGAAGAAAACTGTTGAAGAAGTAGGAGATAAAATAATTGTTGGATTGGTATGTTGTCATACAGAAGAGAAATTGCTTAGAGATGAGCACCAAGATAGCAAACAACATATATGGGTGGTTATACAGGATGGACAAGTGGAGCCAGATTTCCTTTTGAGATGTGGGACCATAGAATCATAGAAACAGAATTGTTCAGTTTGGAAAAGACCTGAAAAATCACCAAGTCCAACTGCAACCTAACCATACTACCCTAACTCTAAGAACTCTCTGCTAAATAATGTCCCTGAGCTTCCACATCCAAAAGGTTTTTAAACACATTCAGGGATGGTGATTCAACCACCTCCCTGAGGAGTCCATTCCAGTGCTTAACAACCCTTTCTGTAAAGAAGTGTTTCCTGATATCCACTCTAAACCTACCCTAGCACAACTTCCCCTCATCCTGTCAAATGGAATGCATTGGGACAAGAGCTCCTGCACTTCCCTCAGAGACAGTGTGCTTCCCTAAAGAGCTGGGGTGTCTGCACTTGACACCAAGAGAGGAAAAAGGGAACAGAGGCAGGAAAACGGAAAGCCTGAACTCAGAGACATTGATGAAGTTCAGGTGAAGAAGGAGGTACAGCTGAGTATGTTAAAGATTAGGAGAGAAAGACAGAAGAAAAAAAAAAAAAAGATGAAAATATAAAGGCAGGAGGAAAAATTGTGCAAGAAATTTTAGCATTAAAATGTACTGTTTGCTGCTTCTGGAAAGCGTATCGCCACTGTGTCTGGGAGAAGAAATATACATTAGCATTAGCTCAGCCTTGCCGTCTGGCAGGGACAGATCTACTCTGTATCCACTGGTTTGTTCAGAGCTTCATGACCTTTCACCTTCCTCGGCCAACCCTCACTGTTTTTGGCTTTGGTAAGGAAAAGTTCTCATCCACCAGAAACTACAACAGTGCCTGTCAGAGCACAAAGCTAATCTTTTTAACCTTCAATTTACTCCCTCCTGATTTATGTTTTTTCTTACAGTGTGCTAGCAAAGAATGCTTAACACTGTTGATGGGAGTCAGCATAGTTGTTGGTTTCTTAAACAATTAAGAAATTTCCTTCCACACCAACTTCTTACTGTTTTTATTTTATAAATAAAATATTGGTAAAATAGAGTCACAACATAATGAACTCAGGGAGGATGTAATAACGTAATGTCAATGCTGTCTGCCTTATGCAAGTTACAGTATATGAAATAGCAAAGAGAGAAGACAGTATTTGGAGCATATATGATATTTTCATGGCACAAAACATAAAAAGTGCACCACTAATGACTGTGTAATTACATCAGTTTAAGCACCTTACTGTTGCTTTTGGGGAAGGTATAAAGCTTTAATATCTGAAGGGTCATACTGTGATAAAGAGCAGTAGGAATGTCATTTTTATGCCAAAAGTACTTAACAGTCACATCATGGGTGTCTAACAGGTAAACACATCTGCCTATTCTGTCACATGTCTTTGAGCACTCTGCAACTGAATTGATTTTTTTAGATTTCCTCATTATTTTTACTTCTGACAAGACAGCAGAAGAGAAAAAAAACTTTAAGTAAAGATTCTTGAATCTGGCCAAAGTTTCAGTTTCACAGCAAAAAAAAATCTAGCCATTTATTTAGTCCTTACTGTCTGAAATGGAGAGAAGAGTTCTAATTTAAACAAAGTTTACTGATTACAGTATTGGCTGAACATTTCAAAGCTGCTTTACGCTGGTCACAACAATGACAACTAGGATAAAGGCATATTCTTCAGAAGGTTTTAGAAAGGACATGCACATATGAATGTAGACAGATATAGGTAATAGAGGTAATAGAGATAGAGAGATAGAAATGGAGATCATAGAGGAGATAGAAATACAGATACAGATAAAAATACAGGTACAGAAATACACACAGAGATATGTATAGAGATAATTTTTTTCATATATTTATCCCTTTATGACTGCTTCTCAGATAGCTGCTCTCTACCAGATCTTGTCTTCATATTATATTTTTTTCCTGTCTGATGAGAAACTTTGCACTTTTTAAAACAACAAAAAAATTATTTAATGAGGAAAAGCTCCTAAGGGCCTCATTTTACAACTGCCTGCATAAATTATGAGTATCTACTCAGAAGCTAGAGTAAAACAAGTTTCAAATTCACCTGCAATGTGCCCTGAAACTTAAATTTTAAAGCAAGTGGTGCCAACAAAGTTGAATAATTTTACTTCAGGTAGCAGGGGCAAATTTTTTAGTTATATTATCTCACTGAGAGAGAATGAAGAACAATTGAAACTGAAGAGTGTGACCAGTACTTTAGCTTTCCGTATAATAATATTTTAATCAATTTATTTTTCTACAGGACTCTTTTTTTTTTTTTTTAATTTTTAATTTTATTCACAGTATGCTCATTTGCAAATAGTCTACCAACACCAAACAGCGGAGGAATGTGACAGATATAAGACTGATATAATTAGATATAATAAGATATAATAAGATATAATATATATAGATATAATAATATAATAATAAGATATATTACCTGTTGCAGCCACATTCAATGCCATAAGAGGAAGCCACTTACAAAATGTAAAGGCTCTGGTTTATTCTGTTTAAGAGATGTCTAGATTTAGCTTTATTCTTCTGTTCTGTGATAACATCAGTCTCTACCAGAAAAAAAAGTATAAGAAGCATTAAAAATATATCCATAAACTTTATCATGCTCATTCAAAGAACTATATGATGTTAAAGTATCTTATATTATAGCAGCCATTCAACTAAAAGTCACGAACAAAAGAAATTCTGATACAAGGATTCCCATCTAACAATAGGGAAAGACACAGGCCAGACATAAATATGTTTTGAACAATGCCAGATTGCATTTCTAAAAAAAATAAAAAATAAAAAATGACATAGCTGTCAAAGTTTAATTTTTCCTATCCATTTTTTATTATTATTAAAAAGAAATATTTCATTTTGTACTAACATCTGAAAATCTGAGTTGGGTTTACATATTATGAGAAGTCAACTAAATATATATATATTCTGTCTTAGTTTTAGTTCTTTATTTAGTATTTACATTTATTCACAAATGTAATAATATATTCATAGTTAACAGTGTTTTCTCAACCCTGTCTATATGATTCTTCATCTAGAAGAATGAAAATGCTTAGAAACTGAGAAGCTACATCAGCACAAAAGGACAAAATTTGCAGGTGTCACTTACAGAAACTTTTGAAATTTTTGAGAGACTGGATGGAATGAAAGGGCATGGATCTCCAGCCACTAAATGGATTCATAACGTCACAAGACACAATAGAATTTTTTATTTGCTGCCTCAGTGTACAAAGAAAGATCCGAAGAAATCACCTCTTCATGAAGGTTAAATTTACCCTCTCCATAAATTATGTTTTACTTCATAATGCCATCGATTCTGTAAGAATTTTCTTACTCTTCAAAATGAATTCTTGAGAATCTTTCTAAATTTCTTCAAAAACCTTACTTTCAACAGGCACTTTCTGAAATATTGTGAGTTCAGTACACTGCCAAAGTAGTTATTTCCATATATTTTTTACAGGCCATAACAGTCTTGCACAGAAATATCATCTGTCTTTTATTCTGAGTTAATTTCATTTTTGTCTTTTATTCTGAATTAATTCCATTTTAGCATTTGAAACCAATGAAGGCAATCATTCTCTATTCAGTTTGGCACTATAAAATATTAGAGATACTTAATGAGGAGCAATCTTATTCCTATTCTACATTATGTTTCAGAAACAGCAGTATGCAGAATCTAGTATATGAATATTAGATAAGCATATTCTACCACTGCCGATTTTCAAAACTAAAGGTATGAGGATACATTACCCCCCAGATGGAATAAATTTTATGAAAAATGAACTTTGACAAATAGCAATGTGTGGATGGAGATTTTTAGTTTTGACTGGTGATGCAGTGATAATAGAAATTCGAAAAATACTGACTGAATAAAACAAGATATTATGATAAAAAATGATATTATATGATACACTTAACAACAGTTTATATGATCTCCAAAATAACTATAAATGCCAGTCTTATATAAATATAAAATATATATAAATATAAAATATATATAAATATAAATATAAATATCAGTCTTCAAGAAGAGTATCTCAAGAGGAATGTTTGGAGACTTGGTTCTATATGATACCATCATCAGAGGAGCTAATGTAAAAATTGCTACTGATTATGGGCAAGAAAGACTTGTAGTGTAAAAAAATTAGATAAGTACAAGGCTTTTTTAAATGTGCAAGTACTCTGGAAATATGAATCTATTGGTAAACGTAATTCAAGCATCATTGAAACAGATATATATATATTTTTGCATTGCTATCTATGTCTATTTTAAATACAGGAAGGAAAAATATACACGTACACACGCATATGTATATGTACGTGGATAGAAAGTCATACATACAGAAGTGCAAGTTATATCAGAATTTTGGTCCACCTGTGATTAATCTGAAAGTATCACAGTTGGCATTTGAGCAACTCTGATTTTATATGAGGAAAACTCAGTATACTAGTTTGTGCTCCTCTTAATAAAGAGCATAGATTTATTGAATTTGATTCTGATTCTTCACTGATTCAGCTATGTCCCTAACCTCAGTAAATGAATTTTTAACTGTGCTCATGTAATGTTTATTTTGGATGATATGATCCAAACTAACCACTCACAACATTTTATAAAGCAAATCAAAATGAACAGGCATAATTTCAAAACACAATAACAAAAAATTTCTATACTGCATAAGTTTTGCAAATGCCATTTGAAAGAAACCTACAGGAAAGAAAATGTTACATTCAGGATCTTCCTCTCAAAAGCAACACTGAGGAACTTGACTAGCTATTCTGAGAAGGATCTTCTAGATTTTAATCTTGACAACACTTCATAAATTTTAGAAGACAAGCTGATGAGATTTGGGCTCCACTTTCCACTAAAAATATGTTACAACATATTGACTGTTCATGCTGTCTTACTGTAAAAATGTACATAACAGCTGACTAATAACTTTTAACTTGGACTGAACCTACTTCCAAAAATCATAGAATCATATAATCTCTCAGGTTGGAAAAGACCTTAAAGATCATCAAGTCCAACTGCCACATAAGCATACTATCCAAACTAACAACCCTCCACTAAATCCACTGGATTTAACTCCATTGACCACAACTCTTTGGGTCCAGCCATCCAGCCTGTTTCACTCAGTGGAGTGTATGTTCATCCAAACCATGGGCAGCCAGCTTCCGCACGAGGATGTTATGGAGAACAGTGTCAAAAGCTTTACTGAAATCCAGATAGACCACACTGACAGCCTTACTTTCATCCACTAAGTGGGTCACTTTGTCATAAAACAAAATCAGGTTTTTCAAACAGGATCTAACATTCATAAACCCATGCTGACTGGGCCTGATTCTCTGGTTGACCTTGAACTGGTCCACGATGCCTCCCAAGATTATCCATTCCATAACCTTCCCTGGCGCCGTTTAGACTGATAGATCTGTAGCTACCAGGATCATCTTTCTGGCTCTTTTTGAAGACGGGCAACACTTTTGCCAGTCTCCAGTCTGCCAGCACATCCCTGGTTAGCCAGGACTGTTAAAGGATGACGGAGAGTGGCTTGGCAATCACATCCGCCAACTCCCTCAGCACTCTGGGATGCAATCCATCTTGCCCCATGGGCTTGTGAGTGTCCAGCTTTAGGAGCAGGTCCAAATCCATCTCATCATGAATTATGCAAGACCTATTCTTTTCCCCATCACTATCTACCAGAGCAAATTAAAAATTATGACTCCAGTTGTCATGGAACTTCATATATGTATATATATTTGCTACACAAAAACAATGTAGTCAACATAAGCAGTCTGCTGTTAAAGTATATTAAAAGAAAAAGTAAATATGAAAAAAGTAAACATGATAAAAAGCAAACATGAAAAAAAGTCCAGTGACTGATAAGCTCGAGTTTTTATTATCAAAGCACTCAATTCCGTCTTTCACTTCTTTCTGTGAGACATCATCACTGTCTAAAAAAGTATGTTCTCATCCTCATCCCTTGAATTCTTAGGTTTTTAAGGGTAGGTATGCTTTAATCCCTTTTAGACTGATAGTCAAAAAAAGTCTTTCCAGCTGGTGAAATAGGGACCTTCGCTTAGTAAAATTTGCTCAGTAAAATTCAGATGTATATGGGAAAGAAAGCCAAGAATTATCACAGCTCTGTGTATTCCCAGGAAAAGTTAAAGCCACAAAAGTTCTGTGCAGTATTCTCATTTCTTATACAGTCTCAAACGCAAGTCTATAAACCAGTATACAGTTCAAATACTACGTTGTTTAACAAATAGCTTTTATAGAAGCACCCAGTAACTACCTGAAAATTTTAATCATTATCCATACCGGTATTGGGAGAAATAGAAGAGATAAAGAACTATTGTTTGGTCTAGCAATTGGATGGAGTTGTTTAGCACTGAGTGAGTAATGTAGACACCAGAAGTAGGATTAATTGCTGCAAACTGGGATTTCAGATACAGAATCATGGAATCACAGAATCACAGAATGGCCAGGATTGGAAGGGACCTCAAGGATCATGAATCTCCAACCCCCCTGCCACATGCAGGGCCACCAACCTCCCCATAATACTAGACCAGGCTGCCCAGGGCCCCATCCAGTCTGGCCTTGAACTCCTCCAGGGACAGGGCATCCACAACCTCTCTGGGCAGCCTGTTCCAGCAACTCACCGCTCTCTCTGTAAAGAACTTCTACAGGAGGCAAGGCTGTACTCAATAAATGTAGTAAATTGCTTCCAGAGATCCAAAAGGTAGAGTATAATCTCAAAAATGGATATTCTTAGGGAGTTTCATATGAAACTCAGAATAACTGGAGGATCATCAGATGTTTAGACTAAACCACTTCTTTACAGTCAGTATATTAAAAATTCTTGAAAAAGAAGCAGATATTTCAGGCTAGCAAAGTCAAGATACATCTAAACATAGAAGGAAGCACATTTTTTTGTGGCTAAGAAACATTGTTGAGGTTAGCTCTAAAGCAGTAAATGAAAGTTTTTTTAACTGCCATTTTGGATGGCATATGGCATTTGGCTCTTGAATTCCTGAATTGAGTTAAGTCTAATTTCAGTCTGCTGCACTTTTCAAAACTCAAGGAGTCTTGTCCCTAAGCATCCTATTTATGAAGAATTTTCAGCAAGGATAGGTTACAAGCTGAAGTCAGCAGTGACTGCTCCAGAATTCACAGCCATAAGAAGTTCATGTCAAAAAACACAGTGTGTTTTAATTTTATTTTATCAATACATAAAGGCTATGTTTATATTTCACCACTGGCAAATAATCTGGATGAACAATAATAATGGCAGTATAACAAAAGAAATGTTAAAGGCATGCATTGCAATACATGCAAAGACAACAAACATTTTTCTACACAAAAATCAGAAGCAAAAAATAACCCTGCTATATTTTGCATTGCTCAAAAATAAAAGAGCAGGTTTCAACTTTGCTTTTAATTTTCTCTGTCCGAGTTTTCACGTATTGCTGTAATACTTCCAGTTTGAGTATTTTCTTAGGTTAGTATTTTCAGAAAGGCCTTAAGGCACTTGAGATAAAGGTTAATTGGATTTAGGTGTCTAGGCATTTTAAAAATCCCATTAGATTCCTCTCTGTAATCTTTAACTACCCCTGAAAAGTACTTTCCTTCCAATTGAATTGATATGGAGTTAAGGAAACATAGAGCAGAGCTGAATCTGGTAGGCCTCCTGGCTGCAAACTCATTTTTGCTCTCTAGTGGCCAAATTCCTAATTATAGAAAAAGGAAATGAATCAGAAAATTAGGTGGGAAAACAATGCACAATACTTATGAATTTGGCATTCTGTAGATATGTATTTAATAACTATATCTCACAGAGGAATTAAATACTAGGAAAATGTATTCAGTCAAAAGTGTTAAAGTGATGAAAAAGGTAGGTTCTCTAATTAGTTTAGTTTCTACTTAAGCCCTCAGAATTCCTGTGTCTAGATTCCAAATCAATTTTTATTCATTAGGTTATAGGGCTACAACTTGTTAACTGTTGCCTTCATGTCCTACCATGAATCAGCATTTCATTACCCCACTGTCATTATTTTACTTTCCTCATCTTTTTCTTGCCCTTCAACAGTTTTTCAAATCTCTACAGCCTGCTGTTTTGTTGTGGTTTTTTTTTTTTTTTTGTTTGTTTGTTTGTTTGTTTGTTTTTCCCTGACAGATCAATCATTTGAAGAGAAACTCCATCTCAAAAGCATGAATAGCTCCACCATAATAAAATATTTTACTTTCAGGAAGCAATCATCTGCTCAACTAGGTCATATATCGTGCAGTATAAAAAGTTTCAAATTGTTTATTTTTGCAAGATCCTTTTTACAAGGATTGTACCATGGTTTTCAGCTACATTTACCAAGTAATTTTCATCAAATTCTCTACAGTGGCACCCATTTATGTCAACTGAAAATTTGCCCCATAATACGTCTTCATTTCTGCACTGGTTATTTTATTTCATTATTTATCATTTATGTTCATATTTTATTGGAGTTCCCAAATCTCCTCTGGGTAACTGACAACTTTATTTTGCACTTTGTAACTGAACAGTATATGATAGGAGAAAAACAAAGATCAGTGAAAACAGAAAATGGTTTAGTTTTCCAAATAATCCTTTGAAATTTGCTTTTTAAACAACAAAGATCTTCGTATGATATGGAATAACCTTGCAGTTGGTTCATTTACAATTGTACAATTTATTATGATTGTAAATTTAATTTTAAAGAAATTGTGAATAGCAAATTATTTTAGTATGTATGTTACCTGAATGTTTAAATTTATATAGCCTTTAGTACTGACATATGTTAGCAATCTGTTTTGCTGGTGTGGCATCCACACCACCAGATCATTCCCACCTTTAATATTGTGGCATTAGGTATACTTACAATGTGTTTATGAGTGTTTGTCAGTACTTATGTATATGTGTGAGTGTACATGTGCGCATAGACACATTCATGTGCACGCACATTTCTGTAGCTGAGGATGTGAGGAGTAGAATGTGGGGTGTATATGCACACAGCCAGAGCTACTGCAAGAGCAGAGAGGTGATTGTTCCCCTATGTTCAGCACTAGTGAGGCCGCACCTCGAGTACTGTGTCCAGTTTTGGGCCCCTCACTGCAAGAAAGATATTGAGGCCCTGGAACGTGTTCAAAGGAGGGCAACAAAGCTGGTGAGGGGTCTGGAACACAGGGCTTATGAGGAGCAGCTGAAGGAGCTGGGAATGTTCAGCCTGGAGAAGAGGAGGCTCAGGGGAGACCTCATTGCTTTCTATAACTTCCTGAAGGGAGGTTGTAGTGAGCTGGGGGTTGGCCTCTTCTCTTGTGTATCTGGTGATAGGACTAGAGGGAATGGCTTCAAGCTACGGCAGGGGAGATTTAGGCTGGAAATTAGGAAGTATTACTTTTCAGAAAGGGTGGTCAGGCACTGGAATGGACTGCCCAGTGAGGTGGTGGAGTCACCGAGCCTGGGGGTGTTCAAGGAAAGGCTGGATGTTGTGTTGAGGGACATGGTTTAGTGGGAGCTATTGGGAATAGGTGAACGGTTGGACTGGATGATCTTTTAGGTCTTTTCCAACCTTGGTGATTCTATGATTCTATGATTCTACTGGAGATTGTCATATTCTAAGGAATAACAATAGCTGAGAAACAGCATGAGATCATCAGAGGTAAAACACAGGAGATACTAAGATTCTTCTCTCCTATCTTCTCCTCTCTTCTCATCTCCTCTTTGCTCTTCTCCTCATTTTTTTACTGAATTATTGCTCATGCATTTCTTTTTTAATCTTTTTTTTTCTGTAAGCTTGTTCTGTTCTTCACTTAATCTTACGTAAATATTTCATTTTTTTTTCAACTGATTAACTGCTAGGAATAATATGCAATATGTACTATATGGATCCTTTTAGTGGTTCATGAGAAAGCCTATTTTCAAGCTAACATTGCTGCATATACAATGTTATCAGTTTTATTGATAATGATTTAATGTCATTTTATTTTTTTTTCCTTTAAAAATATAGTAAATATTAGAATAATGTAATTATAGATCAAGAAGCCCCTGCAATATTTTATATTTCTTAATGGACCATATGTTTTAATAATACAACCACTGTATTTTTGTGCAATATTAATGTTATGATATGTAGAAAAATATGTCAATTTACATTTCCTCCTTTGAAAATATGAAGTTTAAAATATAAGGAAATAAAAGAGAAAAGCAAAGAATCCCATTACAGATTTCTTGTTTGCAAAAAGATCTAACTCACTAAGAAAGTTCAAAAAAAAAAAAAACAAAAAAAAAACAAACAACCAATCATACAAAAAAAAAAAAAACCACATAACCCAACCAAAAGAATATCAAGTACAAAAACCAACCAAATAATAAAACTCTTGGAACAGACAAAAACAGTACAAAGTCCTCAAATTTAATCTTAAATCTGCTTGATTTTCTAGAAAACCAAAATCTTCTGTCATCAGTGGGTTGGTGCCTGGAACAATTGTAACAAGCAACGATCTTAAGATTCCCAGTATCTAAAGACATGGAAGATCATCTGTGCTTTCTGTTTTTCTTTATAGTGTTAATTCTAATAGCTAGCATTTTAAATGATGCTTTACAAAGTCTGAGCACTTTTCTTACTGGAATCATCACACAACAGCCCCTCCAGGTAAAGAGAATTTTCTTTCTTTACAATTTTCCACAGGAGATCAGAAACACACAAAAGATGGAGACAGACTCTTCCCTGAGGTACAAAGCAAAAACACAAGTGTGCTGGTGACAAGTTGTAGCTGAGGGAACTGCAGCTGAGCACAAATAAGTTCTTCATCATGAGAGTGGTGAAGTCCTGGAGCAGGTTGCCCAGAGAGGCTGTAAGATATTTATCCCTGGAGGCTTCCAGAACTCAACTGGATATGAGCCTCTCAGCAATCTGATCTGGTTTTGAAGTTAACTTTGCTTTGAAATAACAGACAAAATGCCTCATCACTGATTTTAACCTTTTTTTTCCCCCTTATTTGCTTATTTTTATACAATTTATATAAGTACAAGTAACAAGACAAGTTAGGTTAATTTATTATAAATTACATTTATCTTTCTTGTAGAGCAAACAAGCCCAACTCTATCAATCTTTCTTCATAGGAGAGGTGCTCCAGCCCACTAATCATCCTCCTGTGGGCCTGTTCCAACAGCTACTCATCATTGTAGAGCTGGGGACTCCAGGCCTGAATGCAGTACTCCAGATTGGGCCTCACAAGGGCAAAGCAGAGGGGGACCATCAACTCCACCTCCCTGCAGGCCATGCCTCTTTCGATGCAGCCCTGGATATTGTTGGCCTTCTGTGCTGTAAGAGCACACTGCTGGTGCTGGGTGTTGAATGACAAATTATGTACAACAAGCAGGGCTTTTCAGTATCCTCACAGTTTCATCCTCTTCTATGTTTTCCCATTTAAATAAATAAATAATTGTTGGTGGTTTGTTTTTTGTTTTTGTTTTTGTTTTTTCTGTTTTAACAAAACTTGTCATGTGTCACTGTTAAAAATGAGGACTTGTTTTCTGGAATGGGGTCAATATGGGTTTTTTGCTAAGACGTGTAGTTTAGGCTTTGATTGAACTTTTTAGCCCATAGGGGATTAGAACTCTATGAAAACTCAGATCAGTAAACAGTAGAGAGAAGGTAAGACTAGTGTTCAGTGTCAAAATCATACATTCGTTCAGTGCTCACTGTTTGAAAACTCTGTGTAGTCCTCCAAGCAAAGTGAAGTTGCTATATTTAGTATCCTGCAGGAATTACACAATCCAAGTTCTCATGCTTCATCTAAGATATCACCTAACATTCCTCTATCTTACGAAGTCATTACGAGTATTTTGAGATTTTATACAAGCAATACTTATCCCTGTAGCAGACCTGCAGGAGGGCAGTAATGTGAGCTATGCTATGACTGTGTCTGTAAACCTCCAGCTCCCAGAATCTTCTGGCTAACTGCTGAAGTCAACATCAAGTCAAAAAAAAAAAAGGGAGAACACACAAACAAGTAAGAAAATCTTAAATCTCGGGTTATGATCTGACCTTTAAAATAAAAAATAAGCGAAGAGTACTAATCTGATTATACACTACAATGTCTTCATTTAGAATGCATTTATATTTTTTTTTAATACTAAGCATATCTTCATAGCTTCTGATGACAGTTTCTATTATTCTGCAATATTCTTGTTACACAAGTATAGTAAGATAACCTATTTTGACTTACACTGTGAAATAATATTTTTGACTGTGTAGTTTCTGGTTGTCTCAAATTATCCTATCTTCAAGGTTAATTGAGGTTGGAAATAAATGTCAAGATATTCTATCTGTGGTTTATAACTTCTCAGTTGATTGACTTAATAATTTTGTGTTTTTGGGTTGTATCTGTTGTGTCCATTTTAGTATGGGTTTGTCTGAAATGCTGCTTCACCAAGTGGCAGGCAAATAGAGTAAGTGGGAAATATTTCCACATTATGCCTATTCTGGATTTTTCTGCACCAATTTAAGGCAATTTTTTTCTCAAAAGTTTTCAAATGTAGATACCAATTACCATAAAAAAGGCACATATTAACATAAAATATGTGTATTAATACAGTAATGAACTAAACTGAGAGTTTCTTAGTCATCCATATTTTGATATCTATTGCTGTAACTTTCCTACTTCTTTCTTCCCTGGAGTCAGTGTTCATCTTTCTAAGACAATTCCTGTATGTCTTCCTACCTTACAGTCTACAGACTCAATGCCATCTAGAATAATTCAACAGTTTATGGAAACTTGACTTGTACTTAGGTTTCTTATGGTCAAACAAACAAATTTCCAACTAAATAGATATGTGCAAAGAAATATGAAAATGAGAGTATACTTATCATACCAAGTCAACAAATTTCCCCAACAGCAAAATCTTTCCTAATAAAATTTCAACACTTCCAAACTTCATAACATAAGGCAAACAAAAATATGAATTGTACTATTTTCTAACCACAGCAATCAGAAGATATCACTATGCAGTCAGTTTTGTCTGCAAACACACGTGATTTCCACACTGCTTAAATTATACAAATTATCTTAATTTCTATATGCAGCCTGAGATTAAAGTTAATTGTTAGCATTTAAAAGCAAGGCTGAGTACATACTGTCTGCTGTAGCAGAGAATGAAATTTGTAACAGAGCAGGAAAATTAACTCGAAACAGAAAAAAATATATTTTTTTTACTTCACCAACATAAATATATTCACTGGAAAGAATTCTTATGGAAGCTGATTTAAGGTTATCAGAGAAGAAAGTAGAAAATAACATGATAGCTTGCAAAATACTGTAGTGGTGTCCCCAGTGTTTACGTATTTTCTGTCCTTACTGGGGAAGTTATAAATGTTATAAGTTTCCCAATTTCCCAGAAATTATTAGTATCGTATTAAAAGGAAAGTAAAAAACTAAAAAACATAAATATGGACTCAGAAGGGAGAAAACAAAATGGCAAAGAGAGAACTTCATAGCTATAAAGGCTGAATCAGTTTAACACTTAAGGATGTCTTAAAAATATTCATTTTAATATATGATTTTAGTATTAATCAGCCTTCAAATTCCATGTGAGTCATAAAATGTGCTAAAAACAAAGGAAAAAATCCATGAATATCTCCTACTTTATTCTATCTATGAAGTATGGTATATGACCTAAAAATGTGCAAAACAAAATGTTTCATAAAAAAAACAAATAACTTAATTGGCTGAAGCCCAAAACTTAAAAATAACATGTGAAGTAGGTTGATGAAAATAGAAGAGAAGCTCCACTTATATTTATCTCATCAAGAATTCATATTTGTTGAGACTACTCAAATGCTGTCTCTATGGGCATATTTCTGAGTTATATGCAATTATCCACCTTCTCCAGATCTTTCTTTAAATGAATATATTTTAATCATAGATATTTTCGTTGAGAATATCAAACTACAACATTCACATAATACTGCCATTTGACAATTCAGTTTCTGTAATAAATAAAACTTGTTGACAGTGAAAAGGAATATAATAGTATCGAATCTATAGAAGTGCTAATGACTGTGAATAAAGTGACGTTCTCTATATAACAGTCACATTCTAAATTTGGTACTGTGAGTGGGAGAAGGCTACTGATGATTCTTCCCATGTAGGGTTATATAATTCATGCACATGTGTCACCGAAGACTATTTGTTGAGGATTTATCATAAATCTGAAAGAAAAACAAAGACCTTCAGCGATCACAAAAGCTATTACGTCTGGAAAGGCAAGACAGTACAAGAAAAGATGAGAGAAAGAAGATAACGTAAAAGTGAACATCCCCACTCTTTAGCTTCAGTTTCCTGTTTTGGCATAAGAAATTATGTTATTAAATCCCCATATATATCGAAGTGCTCACTTTACAGTTAACCCCATCATCACCACCACTATTTCTCTGGAAAATACATTTTTGCATAAACACAACTGTGTGTTAGAAAGTTGAATTTGGGACGTAGACAGGGGCAGAGGAGAAGAAAATCTCCAAAAAAGTGTTTCAGACAGTGTTTCTTCTTAACATTTCTACATTTTTAAAACCAAACTGTGAGCACCATTAGCTGTAAAAGGGATGTTCTAGTGTGACAAATAGCTATAGGCTGTATGGTTGCTCGTTTTTGGTGTTTTCTTTCCTTTTTTTTTTTTTTTTTTTTGACCTTTCTTATTTGATCTTCTCGATGTTACAAATAGTTGTTCATTTTCCTCATAGCAACCACAAAAAAAAAAAAAAAAAAAACACAATAAAACAAACAAATAAACAAACAAAACCCAGAAGATTAAGAACAAGCTATAATATGTTCTCCAGTTTTGGGTGAGAGAATGCATCCTGACAGCCATCATTTTGTGAATCACCAACAATATAAAAAGGAAATATCTACCAAACTTGGTTACTACATAGATGGCAAGATGCATTCCTGGTCAGGTTAGTCATTGCTCCACCTAGGCGTAATAATGTTCTCAGGTTGAAATGTTACTTGTTACCAAGACACTAGCTTTCAACCTGGAGCGTACTTAAGAATGAACTCATAATACCAGTGAGGCATTAGGTGAACTAATTAGTCTTTGAAATTGATGTTTATTAGCTTAATTAATCATTTCTTTCTTAGTGTTTGGAATTCAGTCCAAATATTACAAATATATGTGTGCTCATGCAGCTAAATGTATGTAACAGACATAAATCTGAATTATTAACTATTTCTTCTTGAATCATAACTGTTTGGGGCAAAAAAAAATAATAATAAGGTATTCTTCCCTCAGTAGGGACTTCATTTGAGGTGCCTCTATTTTGCTGTCCTTTTCTGTCTTTGTATGTTACTAAATGTTGCTATGTGATATTACATTTAGAAAATCCTGTTTTGTATTTTTTCTGTTATTTTACTTTGTTATTCTTTTTAAATAATCAATGTCTGGATGCATTTCAGAAGTAATTAAGATATTTCTTCAAAATTCAGTACTATATTATTGCCTTTTAAAATTAGAACCATTAGTTTGTTTTGAAATATAATATTATGTCTTTTATAATTCAAAATTGCTGCTACTTTTTTTAACACTTGCACTCGAGAATACTGACAAAATACAGATAGATCAGCTCAGAAAACTCTACAATTTTTGTCAATTATGATAAAAATTTTATTGATTTTTCTTCTTTTCAAAATAAGCTTTCAGAGCTTGCTCTAGACACAAAGGTTATACTCCAAAGCAAAGTTTTACTTTCTATTTCAGCATTTTCCATGGACTGGCTTCAAATCAGCTAATGCTGTATCCATTCTATACCTTCTGTATTTCCCCCATATGCCTTAGGAACCTTTCTGTAAGCCATGCTGAAGATAGTCTGCAAAAACACTTAGTACCAGCTTTCACTGATCCGTCCCAAACCTCTCAAAAGTCACCCCTATCATCTCGCACAATACTTAAATGTTTCACGGCCCTACAGAATTATTCACATTCTGCAAAGCATCTTTATAAGGACCCTAAGTTTAGAAACATAAAAAAATACAAGGGAAAAATAAAATACAAATTCTTTTCTAAGCACTCCTCATCAAGTCTGAGATCACATCCTTCAAATTCTCTATAGAGAGCTTTTCATCCTACCTCTGCCTGCCATCTGCATCAAAGAATCTTAAACAAAATTCCTGTTCCTTTCTTCAGCTACCTCACTTAGGCACAATATTTTTGTTCCTGTTTTCGTCCACCAGATTACTCATTTATCTATTCCAGTGCTGTTGAAGTAACAAGTGTCAGACTCTCAGGTCTTAAGTAGGAAGGTCATCACTGCAAGTTCCAAGACTATTCAGAGAGGTGCCGTGCAGGCACAGCAGATACTGAGTTGTGATGTAATGAAAAGTTATGTAAAGGTAAAGAAAAGGTAATCAGACTTATGGAGACACTGAAACCAAACTTTGACTGCACAGAAAGTCAGTGAAGTGGCTCATTCTACAAAATTCAGGGACATTTATAAAATGAAGTTATACAGATCCACAAAGGAGTCTTACCACCGAAATCTAACCCAAGCTAAAATTGCAGACTTTAATGAGTTTAATTTCAGATATCTTGTAGCAGAGACCCACAAATAGTTGATTTCCAGCTGGTTTCAAAAGAATCTTCGTTTCTGTGTCTTTAATAAAAATCTAACCAAATTTAACTAAATGCTTCATTGGCATTATTTTGTGAAAGTAGTGTTTCACTGTTGAATTCATTGATGTGGGAAAAGAAATTACTTTTTTGGAAGGAACCTACATGAGAAGTTAGAGAAAAGTTGTTTTTCATCTCTTCTTCTTGTCAATAGGCAAATCAGTTTTATCAAAATACAGATCAAAAATACTCAAAAGCAGTTTCACCTTAATTACTGAACATAACATTTCATCTTATATGGAGAGAATTTCTTAGCATCTATTCTCAAATAAAGGCATTGGCTCCCATGTATTAAATCAGTATATTATCAGGAGTCAGAAAAAGCAGATAAATCATCTGGCAGTTCTTAGGCTAAACTGCATTTCTGTGTTGTGAAAGCTTTCCATATGCCATATAACTCTTTCCAAATAATCTAATCATTCAATGGATTGAATAATAAAGTGTTCTTAAATATCAAAATAAAATTTAAAAAAAAAAAAATGTGTGAGTAAGAATTTTTCTTGTCCTAATGGAGAGAGAAAAAGAACTGCAGGTTTAGTGGTTGTGGCTCTGTGTGCTTTTTGGGTTTGGCAAGTAAAACTGCAGTAGCATCTGGAAGCTGTTAATTTACTATGTCTGTCCCTCTAAGAGCAAAGTATCTGCTTTCTCTATTTATTGCAAAAGAAAAAAAAGCAAACATTGCAACAGACAGGGTAGTGGCATCTGAACTGTTATTGACATTTTCCTTCGTATCTTTTGATAAACAGCTCAGAAACTTTGCTGAGCTCTGGTGTGGTGAAGAATGAGAGCAGTTGGGCATGTATGGGAAGCATACCACGTGGATCAGACTGTTTGTCATGGTGTCCTTTTCAGAAACACAAACAAATCAAGTATGCATCCAACTCCACAGCTCTTCTTTCTGATTTTTGGCAGTTTTATGGCAGGATTATTATCTTTCTGGTATCTTTGCATATATATATATTATATATTTATTGACCACAAGTAATGTGTATTGACTTCAGTCCGGTTTCTTATGGATCAAGGTACTACATAGAATATGTAATGATTCAGTCACATAGTCTCATTTTTATTTTTGTCCTGGTATATGAAAAACCACTTAAAAACAGAACTATCCTGTATAACATACTAAGTAGGATGCTGAAATATAGTTCCCAAAGAACTTTCAAACTTCATCTCTTTTTGTTCTGGATACAACTATTCATATTGACACTTCAGTTACATGCTGTAGAGTCACAGAATTACAGAATCACAGAATTGCAGGAGCAATTGCAGGGACCTCCAGAGATCATCGAGTCCAACCCCCCTGCCATAGCAGGCCCCTACAGCAGGCTGCACAGGTTGGCGTTCAGGTGGGTCTTGAATATCTCCTGAGAAGGAAAATCCAAAACCTCACTGGGCAGCCTGTTTCACTGCTCCATCACCCTCACTGTGAAGAAGTTCCTTCGCATATTCGTGTGGAACTTTCTATGCTCTGGTTTATGGTCATTTCCCCGATCTTGTCCCTATAGACTGCTGAAAAGTAGTTGGCCATATCCCTTTGTCTCCCGCACTTAAGATATATATAAATACTAATAAGATCCCCAAGATTGTTTATAGATTATTTATGATCAAATTATGTATGTGTTTATATATTTATATTTAGATATTTAGATTATTTATGTGTTCATTTTTGTGATAGAAATTGGAGTAAGATATCTTATTTTTGTTCTATCCTATTCTAGTCTCTTATGAAAAGATGCTAGAATATAGAGGTAAGCTTACTTGTGTCTTTTTTTCTTTAAATTTCTGAATTCATCTTGTTCCTACAGGTTATTGGTATGCTAAGATTCCATCTTCCTTTGCCTTTCTGAGGGTGAGATTACTCCTGAATTTAACTATCAACAATACAGATAATAATATCTGGATGGGTCAAACTACATATTAAATTGTCAATAGATGTAAGATACAGTTCTAAAATTCTATTTTACAATTGAAGATGAGAAAGACTGGAAGTTCAAACAATTTTATCCCTGAGGGTACCATGTCAACGTGTTCAGATGTGTATACATTTCATCAAAGAAATGTTAGGATAAAATTTTGATTAGTATCTATGGTGTTCAAGATTAGTTAACTGCAACCTATAGAGCTAAGTTCTTGGAAATCTTAAGACATTGAAGTTGCACTGACTTCAGACCAGTATACATCCTTACATCTCTAAAAAAGTTATATATTTAAAGTTTATGTATTCTCTAAGTACTTAATTTAAGACACCTGTTTTGGATGGTCGATCGATTTGTTTGGGCATTTCTGAATTTTTTGTCATTTTATATTGTGTGAATGTATCAGCCAATTAGGAATCTAGCAGTTTTGAAAGTGGTAGATGTTTTCTTCATTCTTTGAAACTTCTAGTCAGGGTATGCAGCCTCATGGCTCTCTTTCGAGTACTGGAAATTCTCATCAGCTCCAGTGTGAGTTGCTGAGTTATGGAATATTTAAAGGACGCACAAAGAGGAGATGTCGATAGTATT
Source organism: Tetrao urogallus (assembly GCF_951394365.1). Taxonomy (NCBI): domain Eukaryota; kingdom Metazoa; phylum Chordata; class Aves; order Galliformes; family Phasianidae; genus Tetrao; species Tetrao urogallus. The sequence continues at coordinate 91,126,675 of NC_136814.1, read as the reverse complement.
ATTCTTGAACAACAAAATTTACAAAACACTCCTTTTTGTCAATGTATAGCACTTACTTCAAAAGAAATTGTCATTGTCTGTTTTGTGTTACATTATACTGGTGAAAAAAGTTATCAAGGGCAAGTTATTATAGTGTAGTTTATTAGAAGCAATCAAGTGTACAGGAAGAAAGGACATCCTCATAAGAAGTCAGAAGTGTTGAGAAATTACTGTCATTGTGCATGAAACTGAGGTCATGCCTTGAGAGAGGCTTGGATTAATGATCTGTCACTTTCTGTAAACACACATCTCAAATATCATGAACCATCTATGACTGCATGACAATTAGTTTAAATAGAGAATGCATTGAAAGCTTTTGGTAATATAGCTATAAATATAAATGGGTACGTTAAAAAAATCTGTTTCTGAAATACAGAGCTTCTGATTTAAAGTACATTCATCTGTTAAATTATTAACTACTACTTATCTTCCAAAAAAGCTACTAGGAACAGAAACACGCAAGCTATTACAAGTATATTTCTTGATGACTGATTTGTTCATTAAGTCATCCAAAGCCAAAACTGTGGTGCTCATCCTTCAGTTCTTTGCAACTGCCAATGAAGACAAATGTAATTTCTTCTGTGACTTCAGTGGGAGAGGGGGGGCAGTTGAGCTTGCTGCCTTCATGAGATGTGCAAAATCTCTGTAGAATCTCTCTGAATTGCTCCCTGATTACATTGAATTCTATACTCTGTTTAAATATTCTGGTTTTAACATTGATTGTTCAGCAAAGATTTTAAGCAATATGTTTATGTATGAATGCTAGGTGACAAAATCTTCACATTTTTAATTGATGTGATTTAACCTGACAAGGAACTAAACCCCACACAGCCTTTTGCTCACCACCCCTCAACAGTGAGATGGGAGAGAAAATAAGAAAGAAGATAGAATGTTGAACTCCTAGGATGAGATAAAAACAATATTGAGACATAAAAGAAAAAGAGAAATAACTGTAATGATTATATGTATATGTATATACACACATGCAAGTTGATCCAAAAGTTGTGCCTCAAACTATTTTCACGGAAATTAATACAGATACAAAGAGCACAACAACGCTATTTGATAGTGCAAATTCTCAGCCACGGAACAGTCTTCTTCAACATAGCTACCACCATTAGCTATGCATTTTTGACAATGATGAACATCAGCCTGCATGCTGTGTTCCTTCACTGGTGAAACACACCATGCACCACGCACACATCACTGTGCTCACATCCACTGTTTGGTCTCTGTAAACATTCAGCAGTGTTCATGAATGTCAGTAAGTGTCATTTTTTCCCATGTGGAGGAATACAATGGCACACTTTTGCATCATATGCACTTCCACGTCAGACACAATTTTGCCAGACTGCCCTTTTGTTGCCATCTGTCACATGGCAACAAAGTGTTATGGAGTATTGATGAAGATTCAGCACCTACTGCAATACCGAAAACATCCACCTCTTATGTTGTGGGCCAACATAAAAAAATAGGAGGCATTTCATTCAGAGCAGCCCTCATATGTGTGTGTGTGTATATACATACCTTGTACATACACATATATATATGTATGGAGACTGCTCTGAAGGTTTGTTTACAAAACAAGTGACGCACAAGGCAACTGCTCACCACCCACTGACTGATGTCCAGTAAGTCCCCAAGGAACAGCAGCCACCCCAGTCAACTCCCCTCAGTTTTATAGGTTTTTTCACATGATGTCACATGATATGGAATATCCTTTTGACCAGTATAGGTCTGGTTCTGCCCCACCCCAGCTCCTTGAGCCCTTCCAGCCTCCTTGCAGATAAGACAGTACAATAAGCTCTAAGCTGAAATGTCTTTGGCTCTGTGCAGCAATGCTGAGCAACAACTAAAACATCAGTGTATTACCAACAGTGTTTTTTTCCTGAAGTCAAAGCATAGCATCATACAAGGCACTATGAAGAAAATCAATACTGTCCCAGATGAAACCAGGACAATCAGGCAGTGCAATATGTTTTGGCATCTCGGTGAATATTGAGTTAGTTTCCAGAGGAAACAGGTGCCTGTTTTCTTTTATGCAAAGACAGAACAAGAAATAACTTTCTGCCATAGGTTGTTGATTATACATGATGTGGTTTTGATTACAAAAGAGATTTTCTGAAACCATGGCCAATAGACAAGCACAATTTTTAACGTGGACTCAGACTCTGTTCAGGTACCCTCAAGAACTGTCTTTTACAGGATTAATTTTCCAGATCTTGAATGGGGACTTTGATCTAATGGGTGGCATTGCTGCCAGCAAGGGGGCTGGGACTAGGTGATCTTCCAGCTCAGGTCATTCTATGACTCTATAGTTCTACAGTTCTACGATTCTATGATTTTATGTATGACTCTATGTAGCAGATGATTAAGGTTCACATGACAATGTTTTTTCAGTTATAATTTTCTGTCTTTAATCTGAATTGCCTTTGTTTTAGCAGCTGTAGCACTGATGTTTCCTTAGTGCTTAAAACAGAACAGATTACTTGTTACCAGAAAGGACCATTTAGTAGAGACTAAGATAGGTGGCTGAAGAAGGCTGTGCTGTTAGCCATAATTGTCCAACAAAGATATATTCAGATCATTTTCTCTAGAATCACAACAGAAAGACAATGGTATTTTGATCTTCCAAATGCCCATTTATTCATACATCCTAAATAATTTAAATGACAGGGTTAGCGTCCAGTGTGATGCAGCATAGTGCCACTATATGGTAAAAATTATTTCTGTCACACCACTGTACTTGGTACCATTTGGCGTCTGATCAGATGCCATCTAGCTTGGAAGGCTAGTTCAGAACCCTAGCCCTAAAATAAATTTGATTTAAAATGTCAGATTTCTAAATGATACTGGAGTAGGTTGCCAAAATAGAAATATTTCCTCATTTCCTACTTCAAAGTTTTTGGAGAAAAAAGAGGAATTAAATAAGTTATGATAAAATATGGAGAGGAGAATGATAATGAGAGTCATTCTGGACAGTGAGATGGGTTGAGAACTGGCTGACTGGCAGAGCACAGAGGGTCGTTGTTGGCAGTGCAGAGTCCAGTTGGAGGCCTGTAACTAGCGGTGCTCCTCAGGGGTCAGTGCTGGGTCCAGTCTTGTTCAACATCTTCATCAATGACCTTGATGAGGGGATAATGGCCACCCTCAGCAAGTTTGCTGATGATACGAAGTTGGGAGGATTGGCTGACATGCCTGAAGGCTGTGTTGCCATTCAGCAAGACCTGGACAGGCTGGAGAGCTGGGCAGAAAAAAACCGGATGAGGTTTAACAAAAGCAAGTGTAGAGTCTTGCATCTGGGGAGGAATAATTGCATGCACCAGTACAGGCTGGGGGATGACCTGCTGGAGGGGAGAGGGACCTGGGTGTCCTGGTGGACGACAGGTTGGCCATGAGCCAGCAGTGTGCCCTTGTGGCCAAAAAGGCCAATGGCTTACTGGGGTGCATTAAAAAGAGCGTGGCCAGCAGGTCGAGGGAGGTGATCCTCCCTCTCTACTCTGCCCTGATGAGGCCTCATCTGGAGTACTGCGTCCAGTTCTGGGCTCCCCAGTACAAAAAAGACAAGGATCTCTTGGAAAGAGTCCAGCGGAGGGCCACAAAGATGGTGAAGGGCCTGGAGCATCTCTCCTATGAGGAAAGGCTGAGTGAACTGGGTCTGTTCAGCCTTGGGAAGAGAAGACTGAGAGGGGTCCTGATCCAGGTCTATAAATATCTAAGGTGTGGGGGGCAGAATGGCGAGGCCGGACTGTTTTCAGCGGTGTGTGGAGACAGGACAAGGGGAAACGGCCGGAAACTGCAGCATAGGAAGTTCCGCACAAATGTGCACAAGAACTTCTTTACGGTGAGGTGACGGAGCACTGGAACAGGCTGCCCAGGGAGGTGGTGAAGTCTCCTTCTCTGGAGATGTTCAAGACCTGCCTGGATGCCTACCTGTGTGACCTGGTGTAGGGAACCTGCTTTGGCAGGGGGGTTGGACTCCATGATCTCTGGAGGTCCCTTCCAACCCCTACAATTCTGTGATTCTGTGATTCTGTGATTCTTGTGGAAATTCAGTTTCCATGAGGAAAATACTCTTTTCTCTCTTTAGCTGTGTAGTAAAGAGTTAATAGTTTCACATTCCCACACTTAAATGTAACAATTATTATTGCATATATTTTTAACTGTAGAAAAGAAAAAAAATCTACATTCTCCACTTGAAATACAATTAGATTTTTATGGATAATCGAGGAAATAGCCTCACATACAGCAACAAGTAACTGTCTACATGTCCAGCTATCAGAATGCCAGTCACTCTACTTACTTCTAGAAAAGTAAGACTTGCTTGTCAGTTTACAGCAGGGTTTTCTGCTGCACTGAAATGTGCTCAGAATTAACAGTAGTAGAAAAAGAAATTTCTGGTTTCTTTTTCCTCTCAAGACCACAAGAAAAGCACACTAATTTGGGATTTTGCTGGTTAGTATACTCATTCTTTTCTCTTCCTTTTCTGTCACTCAAATAATTTTCAACCCAAATCTGTAATTTTCAATATAACTCCAGGGTCCTAGGCTGAATAGGCCAAATCTGCCAGAAGGACTTCGGATTTCTTAAAGTTTATATCAGGAAAAGCATAAGGGTGCTTTTCTAGTGGACGTTAGAAGACAGTTTTCACAAACAGACCAATAAGAAGAAAAAATCATCTGAACACCAAGTTTATATTACATCTAAAATCTAGATATAATTAATTGATTTGTAGGAAGTGAATTATTTATATTCAGTCATTATAAGTAGTAATGGCACAAAGAATTTTGTAATATTCTACAACTTGGTCTCAACATGACACTCTCAGACGAAAAAAGGATATACACAACAAAGGGTGTCTTCCCAATTGCCCATAGAGGAAGAAATGTACATTCTGATGAGTTTTAAAAAAAAGTGGACAAAGTGAAAATGTTCTCAGGTATAACTATTCTTGCAACTTAACCCTTCCTTTTAAAGTCCCTCCATCATCTTATCAGAGCATATGATATTTCCATCCAAAGCAGTCACTGGAGAATCCAGCAAGATGTTTCTAACAGAAAGTTAATAAGTAAACTTGAGGAACTTAGTTCCTCAAGTGAATGGTGGAAAATTCATGAAGTTTTATTGTTATTTGCCTGGGTTTGTTAGATGAGGTTCAACAGATTAGTACAGATCCAGTTACTAACTCAGATGATTGTGATTCCAGGCAAAGAAAAAAGTAATAAATTCAAAAATACTTTTCCCTTCGAAAAGAAGATACTTAGCTCATAAAATGAACATAATTTCTTTTAGATGAAATTTACAAGAGATACTAGACAAGCTATCGTGATTTACCACTGGAGAAACATTTTCAATACATGAAGACAACTGGAAAAATAATAATATGCAAAAACATTGCAAATAATTTGTAGAAATATTCCATAAAATCTATATTGTAACTCCATAGGGAAGATTCTAGAAAAGTATTTTAAAAAGGCCAGTAAATAAAACAGAACAGGAAAAAAAACAAAAAAAGATAAAAAGAATGCAAACAGGCTTAAAATGTTACCACCATAAGTGATGGTTGTTTTTGTTGACATTTTTAAGGTCTTTACACTGGCTTTTTTATAATTCTTATAATTCACTAACCACAGCCTTATCCACTCTACAGTAGCCTTTCAGTTTTTACATTATTGATGGTGGGCAGCAATTCAGGTAATTTATCTGAGATCAAAGTTGTTCCAAGAATACATATTTTACCAACAAGTAGTCGTTAAGCTTAAAATGGACCATAAATTCTAGGGAATTTCTTACTTATTTTGTGTAAGCATTTTATTTTTATGTTGTGCAGTATTCAGTTGGATCACTTTTTAAAATCAAGTATACGAATTTCCCAAAATGATATTTCAAATTTCATTTTCAATGGCTTTATCTGTGGGCTGGTCAGTTGAAGGTAGAACTTTGACCATATTGCAGGAATGTATTATCTAGACTGATCCATTATATATTTGCTGAGATTCTGTGAGACCAATGGCAAAAATCTGTGCTGATTATATTGGTGTCCAAACTTGTATGAGGAGGGAACAACTCCTTATATGTTGAAGATGGTGTAAGAAAAATAAGAAAGGAGAGAGTAGAACTTTAGTAAGAAAAACTATCAGAAGTTTCTAAAGGCTCTTATAAGAAAAATCAGACAGTTCTCTTGAGTCTAATCTTTCTGCCTGTAGGGATTCACAGTGAATTAACGATGATGCTTGCAACTGTTCCCATTGCAGATTCTTTGTCTTCTGTTTTCTTACTAAAGTAACTATTGGCCAAACATGAATTCTGAATGACAAGCATAGTAATAGAATATCAAGAAAATTTACAAAACAGAAGAAAAAAGTCCTTTCTTCTTGGCAGATTTTGGAATACTCATAATATCAATAGTAAACTAGGGGTATATAATGTCATATACAAGCATGCAATAAAATTGGATTTCAGCAGAGATGTACAAGATTTAGTGTCAGTTACCTGATAGTAGTGCCAATAGTGTGGCAATAATTGGATACAGCATATAGACATATCCTCAGTGCAGCAAATAATGGTTTACCAGACGTGTGACTAGCATCAGATAGGATTCTGCTAATGATTAATACAGCTAGGCTGGGAACTAAAAAGCTTCTGCACAATAAATCTTTGAGATTATGAGCATTAATAAAACGTCCAATTAGTTTAGGAAACTCTCAAAACTCTCAAATATATTGCCCTTTGAGCAGAGGGAACAGGACTGCTTCAGCAGTGTCTTCTTCTCTTACACTGCTATAACTCACAGATCAAATATTCTCAATTTTATGATGAAAGAGACATATTTTACCATAACTGATCTATTTTTTTATATTTTACCACAACTGGACTGCCAGAAGTCCATGAGACCAGATGATATTCACCCGAGAGTGCTGAGGGAACTGGTGAAGGTGATAGCCAACCTGCTTTCCATTTTCAATCAGCATTCCTTATTGACTGGTGAGATCCCAGAAGACTGGAGGCTTGCTAATGTGTCTCCCATCTACAAAAAGGGTTGTAAGGAGGAACCAGGGAACTACAGTCCTGTTAGCCTGACCTCTGTGTCAGGGAAGGTTATGGAGCAGATGTCTTGAGGGAGATCACACAGCATGTGTGGGACAGCCGGGGGATCAGGCCTAGCCAGCATGGGTTCACAAAGGGCAGGTCCTGCTTGACCAACCAGATCACCTTCGATGATCTAGTGACCCATCTGGTGGATGAGGGAAAGGCTGTTGATGTACTCTACCTAGACTTCAGCAAAGACTTTGACACTGTCTCCCACAGTATTCTCCTGCAGAAGCTGGCAGCCCATGGCTGGATGAGGTACACTCTTGTCTGGGTATGGAACTGGCTGGAAGGCAGCGCCCAGAGAGTGGTGGTGAATGTAGTTAAATCCAACTGGTGGCTGGTCACAAGTGGTGTTCCCCAGGGATTGGTTCTGGGGCCTGTCCTCTTCAATATCTTTATTGACAACCTGGATGAGGGCACTGAGTGCACCCTCAACCTCAATAAGTTCGCAGATGACACCAAGTTGGCTGTGTCGATCTACCTGGTGGTAGTGAGGCCCTACAGAAGGATCTGGACAGTTTGGGTAGCTGGGCTGAAGCCAATGGGATGAGTTTCAACAAGACCAAATGCCAGGTCCTGCCCTTTGGCCATAACAACCCCAGGCAATGCTACAGGTTTGGGGCAGAATGGCTTGAAGACTGCTTAGAGGAAATGGACCTGGGGATATTGATTGACTCTTGGCTGAACATGAGCCAGCAGTGTGCCCATGTGGCCAAAAAGATCAAGGGTGTCCTGGCTTGCATCAGAAACAGTGCTGCCAGCAGGAGCAGGGCAGTGATTGTCCCCCTGTACTCAGCACTGGTGAGGCCACACCTCAAGTACTGTGTCCAGTTTTGCACCCCTCACTGCAAGAAAGACTTTGAGGCTCTGGAGCAGATTCTAAGAAGGGCAACAAAGCTGGTGAGGGGTCTGGAGCACAGGGCTTATGAGGAGCAGCTGAAGGAGCTGCGATTGTTCAGCCTGGAGAAGAGGAGGCTCAGGAAAGACCTTACTGCTCTCTGTAACTACCTGAAGGGAGGTTGTAGTGAGCTGGGGGTCGGCCTCTTCTCTTGTGTAACTAGGACTAGAGGGAATAGGACTAGAGATAATGGCTTCAAACTGCGCCAGGGGAGATTTAGGCTGGACATTAGGAAATACTATTTCCCTGAAAGAGTGGTCAGGCACTGGAATGGGCTGCCCAGGGAGGTGGTAGAGTCACCGACCCTGGAGGTGTTCAAGGAACATTTGGACATGGTTTAGTGAGAGCTATTGGTGATCAGTGGATGGTTGGACTGAGTGATCCTATGGGTCTTTTCCAACCTTGGTGATTCTGTGATTCTGTGATTCTGTGATTCTGTGATTCTGTGTCCATGCCAGGGAGGTTGAAATTATACGATGTTTAAGGTCTCCTCCAATCCAAACCATCCTATGATTCTTTAATTCTATGGTTCTGCGTTGCTTGATAAAGTGAAAGCTGATATCACTCCATAAGAGAAGTGACAAAGAAAGTCAGAGAGACGGAAGGCTTATATTGTCAGCTATGAACTGAGCAGAGTTTTTCAATGGTTTTCTTTCATTTCACTTACGTCCAGATGCAAGGAGCATAACTTAGACAAAATAAATATTAAATAAAATAAAGATGAATATTTTAGGAAAATTTGTTTTAAAAATTTCAGATATTGTTCTTTGTGAAGACTTAGTTCAAAACAATAGTCTTACAAGCTTGTATTCAACAACACAAAGTCAGAAGGCTAAGAAAGTTATCTACTCTGTGATTTTGTCTTCGTTTCAGTGAGATATCTACAAATCATTAACACCAACAACATGATATTATTTAATAAAAGAGAAAAAAAAAATTGAATGTCCTTCAGAATAGTAATATCAGTTGGATAAATCCATTTTAATAATTTCCTACTATAATTCAATGATTCCTGTTCCAGAATCCTAAATCTTGGAATATCAGTAATGCAAATCATCAGTGAATACTTTTAAAAGATACTAAACTCAGACACAAATACAAGGCAAATTCCACATATGCCAGAATAGCCTGATCATAGACTACCATGCCCTGTGGCCTATTTCACAAACTGCCTTGTTTCTCAAGTACCATAAACTTGATGATTTCACTGTTTGTGTGATAGGAATAAAGAGCGATATAGCCAAAGAGAAAAGAGGAGCCCATCTGATGGAACTTTTTTCCAGTGAAGAAACAGAGAAAGCAAAACCTACAGTGAGGCATGCCAGAATTAGATGTTGATGATTTTTTGCTTTTATTCTGTATGCTTCATGATGACATTCTACACATCCACAATAATACCCTGAAGCAAGATATAGCTAATCCAGTACCACTATCTGCTGCAGCGCTCACCTAAGGTCATTGTTCCCTGCTGCCTCTGATTTATTTGATGCTGAACAGAGAGCCAAGATAACAGCATGTATGTCAGGATATCCTGCTATCCCTGGTTTCTAACTCCGGCTATTGGTTTGTCTGTGGTTTAACAAAAAGGCAGCTATGATGGGAGCAGGATGGCCCTTCTGGATAGTGACTAAATATCCACTTCCCTATGGGAATAGATCAGCCATCACTGCATGTGGCAGTCCCAGGACCAGCTCAGCTGGCTGCACAGACTTCTCTAGAAAAGTTGTCCTACAGAGCCTTCAGAAACCATCTCTCCCTCTCTTCTATCTGAACTGGATTTATACGTATTTTTGCTCTCACCAATGCAAATGGGTGGCTTTGGGATTTATAAAGTTTGTTCAAACATGTAATAGCCACACTTCCCTTCGCAGAACTATTCAGAAGAAGCTTTAGAAATGAGCACCCTTAGTGTATCTGACTTCACTCTGTCACATTCACTGGCACTTAATCATACCTACAGTCATTAAAGTCATTTTGCTTTAGATATTATTTGCATTGATTATATTTAATAATTTGAACAATTACTGTGCTAAAAAGATTGAAGAAAATAAAATGCTCTTTTCTTTCCCTGTACATTCCTAACAGAAAGAAAATAGCCAGAAATACTGTATATGACTAAAATATTCCATAGACATCTCTAAAATGAGGGAACACTTCAGAGTAAGATTAATTTTTTACTGAACAATGATATACTTTAAACCATGGTCAACAGTGATTGATTAATTCTTTGTAGATATATAATCTATCTAGATTTTAGGTGCCTGAAAGTGGTTTGGAACCTGAAGTACAACTTCTGAATATTTCCTAAATTGTAGTCTCTGATACATGCACAGAATGACTTTATGTTGCACTTAAGAAAAAGTTTTTACAATTTTTTAAAATGAAAAAAAAAAAATTCAATCTGTCTTTAATGCCTTACTAAAAATTAATTTGTTATTCACATTATTTGCTCAATGACGGGAAATAAAGTTGTTGAATTGCTGGTTAGCAAAAATTAAATAAATAAAACTTCCCTCTTCCCTTTTGACTATTCGTAGTGTTCTTGAGAAGTACTTCTTGTTTATGTGTAAGATCTAACCAGGCTGTAACAGGGGAAAAAAATGAGAGATACAAGGAAAACATTCTGAATGTGGAAAGTTCACAAAGAAGGGTCCTTTTTTATCTCACATAATTACTCTGTGTAGGACTCTATAACGTGCTTCCACATTGTTATGATGATAGGCAAATCTGTCATCACCTATTCAGATTCTGCCTCAGCTCTGTCAAGCATTTTTTATACTGTTTTGCTGAAAGAAATACTAAAACCAACTGCTTTACATGTCATGTTCAGTCTAACAAAGCACCAAATCTAATTTTAAGCTTTTTGCATTAATGGGGCCAGAAGAGAAGGACTTTCAACCCTACTGCAATTACCCCTCAGAGAAATTCATTTCACCTGCTTATTTTAGAAAGGGGTAAAATAGCTTTTGGGAATCTGGCTTCCCTCAAATGATAATAAAGATAAAAAATTCCTTAGGACTTATTTCTAATTCCTAGATAGTTAAGTGACAGTGGTCCTCCACTCTAAGTACTTACAGATTATGGCATTCCAAAAGAGATTTATTGGGAATCTAGAATACAAGCACTTACTCCCAGTAATGTTCCCTTCCCATCTGTCACTTACAACTCTTAATCAGTAGTTAATAAGCCATGGGTCTAGGATATGGTAATTATAAATGAAGTAGATTTGAAAATAAAGGAGAATTACAAGCAAGCTTGGTAAGCAAGCTTGGACAGCCTATGGTCAGTGGACAAAATGTGCTTTGTGAACCATCTTGGAATATTCTCAAAATGATGCTTTTATTAGCATTATGCCTGTGGACATCATTGGCATCCAGTTCTTGATGGCAGATGTCATTCATTCTGTTACTGCACATTCACAGAGAAACAGTGAATCAAGAACTGGTGACAGGATGGCCCATGCCAGAAGGCAAAGTATTTCTACAGATGAAAGAAACAACTATTCAAAACAACAGTTCTGTGTGTAAAGAGAATTGTCATTAAATCAGTGACTCTATCAGGAGACGTCTGAATTAGAAGCCATGAAAAATGAACCATCTTCTCAGGTTTGACAGCAGTTTCTAAGATAATGTTAAAGATTGATTTCTGGCAGTGGAAAAAGTATTTGTGCTTTTATGGGTCATATTTTTTGATTCACTCTTTTTCATTCTGGATAGTTCATTCACGCTGATTTCTTTTAAATGCTTTAATCAGTCCAACATTGTTTTCTTTTACTTAAACTGATTATTGTAATCACACTGCCATTTAATCACATTAGAATTTAAAAGCTTGCAAACTAGATTACTGAATTAACATCTTGCACTTTATTCAAATTTCAGCAGGTATTAGAAAAGTAGATAAGTAAATGGTTATTTATTTATTTATTTATTTATTTATTTATTTATTTATTTATTTTGTGTGTGGGAGCACTAAACTGAGTGCAAGAAAGGACTACAGATGTGCAGAAAAAGGGCTTACAGACCACTCAATTCAATACCACATGCCTGCATTCCTGCATAATAAATTTGAAATGGGAATAGAGATTAGAAAACTTAAAATCATTTCACATTGATTTAGTCTTCATTCGTTCTAGTGTATTTCCCTTTGAAGTTGAAACATGCTTAGAAACATAAAAACATACATAGGAACATAGAAACATGCATAGTTTACTCATTAGCTTCTCAGATGTTTATATAGTACTTATTAGCATGATTCACCTGAATAAGTTAAATAACTCCTATGATATTTGAAAACAGTTATATTAAGCCAATCAAAAGATGAAGAAATTATTCAAATTTCCTGTGATATGCAGCTAATAAATTTTTTTATCTATTAAAGGATACAAAGTGTTAAAACATACTTTTCTAAGGAATAACTAGCTATCTGAAACGGGCAGAAACTCACATATCAGCCTCTATTCAGTCCTCAGATTTCTTCCAAAATTTATTGAAACAAGTTTCTCTAGATGCTCTTATTACCTGAAGAAGGATCATATTCCTGACCTCCTAAATGAGTGAAGTTAGGCATTGCTTTACCAAAGCAAAATAACTTCCTACTACAGTATTTTTTTCTTGTCTCCTGACAATATGATTTCCTTCTTAGAAGGAGATGTTGGACACATATTCTGCTAAGGAGTTTTCTTTAAATCTGCCTTAGGGAAGGGTTTTTGTAGTGTTTTTAAATACAGAATTGCTTAAGAAAAAAAAAAAAAAATTGAAATTTATAAGCATTCATGCAATTCAGTTTGTTTATCCTGAGCAGAAAAGTTCCCAATGAGATGATCCTTAAATATTACATTCAAGTGTGTTGGTTTTTTTTGTAATCCATAGATATATATTAGCTAATGCTCCAGAATCATGAGGATAGATACAGTAAAGAAACATGAATTTAGAAGCAGTCTTATTTCTCAAGTAATTATTTTGCCTATATTTCTCTTTTTGCTTTGTAAATAATTTCCTTTTGAACAATTTTAAACACTAAACCGAGAAAGGCTTTGATTTCTTATTACTTGTGTCAAGCCTGTTAAGGGAATTGTGTGATGCGGTGCTGAAAGCTTATCACTACCAACTCTTCAGGTTTCCCCCTGGCTAGAATGTACTGCTTGCTTTGAAACTAAATAACAACTCAAACTGATAAATAAAAGTGATGTCTTTATTATTTCTGACTATGTGAAAAGTATTATGATTACTCTTCTCAGCTTCCAAAGGCACTTTTAAAATATCTGTGCTAAATGTGTTCCTGTCTATGCTCAGACAGGGAGGTAATAATAAGTGAGAGTTACGTAGCATAGATACCAGTAAATACTAAAAACTTAATAAAAATTGTGTTTGCAAGGATCAGTTCACCATCACTGAAATCTTGACAAGACTAGGGTGAAGAACAGAAATATTTATAGCTAAAAGCATGTAAAGCAATATGTTTAAATATGAAAAATTATAAATGCTATGTCTCCTTGAAACTTCAGGAGAAATTTAGATAGGCAGAAAATATAAGCTGTAATGAAATTTACTGAGAAAATATGGTAAACGTTGCAAGAATTCTGTATCATGCTTTGTTGAGAAAAAAATAAATAAATCTGAAAGGACCATCACATATATCTGCTTCACATTTATGTCACTAACCAACAAAACCAGAGCAATCTAAGCTTACTACGATGCTGAAGAACATTGCTAATGTTCTTAAAAATCCCCCCAGGAAATCCGGAGGGTTTCTCATCGATATCTCCCAGAACTCAGCTTGTAGTGAGTGAATGGTTAATTTTTCTCTAATATGCTGAATTTCACATCAGTTCACATTCACACATTTTTTTGTGGTCAGCTTCAGGCCATATTTTTATTTAATAGATGATTTTGTATAATCATAAATACTTCAATAGCATGTAGAGCATGTAAGTGCATGTGTCTGAGACACGTGGCAAATGTCCCTGGAGAAGACAAGCTGATATCAAAACTCCAGAGTAAGGAGTTTTGCTTTCAGGCCTCTGACTGTCAAGAGGTGATCTTCCTGTTAGTGGAGATGGAACTGAACCAATGAAGAAACGAAAGGCAATTCCATCAACCACCTTTAAAAGAAAAAAAGAAATAAGAAAGAAAGAAAGAAAATCAAAATTTTTTATGCTAAGGAATATTTCACACACACAAAAAAATTGTTTTAGTTTGTTTTCCTGAGATAATTTTTTCTCCTAGCAATGATGTCAGAAAACATTACCAGCACATTTAACTCACATTTACAAGTAATGATCTTAACAATTAATGATTTAAAAGCATTCATTTCATACAATATTTTAATTTAAATTTAAGCCAGTTTAAAATTAAGTCATAATATCACAAATGCAATTCAAATTAGATTTAAGCTTAAATTAAATTCTTGCTGGTTTTTTTCTCATTTTTGTTTACCTTCAAAATAATTGTCTTATCTTTTCTTGTCATTACCTTAGTATTTCCTTCTACTGCTCTATTTAATAAGTGGTATTCAGGAGGGCAGTAGAGGATGAATATGCTAGGATATAATAATTCTGTTTATTGTTTCACAGATTACAGGGAGCAATTTGTTTTATGAAGCATCACAGAAGAAAACAGGACCATTCTGGAAATTAAAGGTCTGCCAATGTGCTGCATAATTCACTCCTGAATTAAAGATTAATTAAATACTTTTTAAAAAATCAAAGTAAATGTCAGAGGCAGGAGGATGAAATTAAAGAAGACAGAATAACTATTATAAGCATAGCTAAGACAAAATCATTTGAAATATTATTATAGATAGTGCATTATAATATCTGAAAAATAATTTCTTTTTCAGGCACAGGGTTCAAAATAGATATTGATCCAATAATAGTGATGTTTTGGTGTGTATTTAATTACTTTGTGATTAGAACTGAGTATGCTGATTTCCTCTCATGTTTATTAAACTGCTTACCATTTCCAAATGAATAAACAATTAATTTATTTATGTAAAAGTTTTTGATTAATGATGATTATCTACCTTTGTTTCTACTAAGAAAAGAGCAAGCAACAGGAATATTTGAAAAGATACCAGGTTAAATCCAGTAAAAATTGTGCACCATTAACGCAGTAATATGTTATCCTAAAAGATACCCAACTGTTTTGTGTATTACTCCATGACTTACCTATTAGCTGCTATGGAATGTAAATGTTTTTCACCAACAAAAAAAGGACTCAGACATGCATGATTAGAAGGCTTCTCTCCAACTTGCATTTTGCTGGAGTGTAGTAGAAGGGAAGGAGGAAGAGCATTAAACATACTGAATATGAGAAGAATCAAAGAGCAGTTGTCTCCATGCAACTTCTTTTTCACTTTTCTTTCTCAATACTAATCCTTACGTGCACACCACTCTTTTTGTGCTTTTCTTTTTTAATCTGTTTCTTCACATTCCAGCTCTTCACATCTTCCCCTTTTTCTCCTACATAGTTCTGTAACTCTTGTAATTTCCCTATTATAACTTCACTGATGAAACTCTATTTATCCTTTCAGATACTGTAGAACAACATTAAAACACAAGCTTATAGATGGTTGTTCTCTCTTCATTTGCAAGCTATGGTGAGCATACTCTGAATAGAGCAATATGACCTTTCTCCTAGTCAGAAGACAGCTCTCTTGCTCAGAGATAACTTCCTCCTTGGTCAGCATCCTTAATTGTTCATAATTCATTACAGTCTCTAGAATACTAGGTTCCCAGTACTGTGAAGTGTTGCATGCCCCTCTTCATATACTAAATAGTATTACATAGTGACATACAAGCCTAAATCAAATACCTTATTATATAGATATTAAAATACTTTACTAAAACCGCAGATGAAAGAATTGTATTCAAGTCATTGAATTTTCTCTTCAAAGAGCCTTAAGCAGCAGAGATCTGAACTTAGAACACAGGTAAAGAGAAAGGGAGGAAACCTGACGCTATACTGACTCATGTTGATTAAAATCTCTTAGAGCTTCTAAAGATATCTTGGATATTTATATGAGAAATGAGGGTTGGTTTTAGCTCAGCAAGTATGTATATGAATCAGACTCACTGAGAACAAATTTTTACTGTGAATTATCATTCAGGCATCTCCATTCTCTAAATACACGTAGTTATGAATTTGCATTTCAACAGCATGTGTAGCTGAACTATGTGAAATCTATTTTAGATAGCATACTTAAGCTTTGAGGGAGAAAATCTTTTATAGAGTTCCAAACCTTTTATCATTTTATTTTTTATGCTTGCCATTTTTACAGATAAAAGACAGGAGCTTAGTGCTAGAAGTAATTCACTGAGCAGTGTGAATAAGCAAAAATAACAAACAAACAAATAAATAAATAAATACATTGTTTAAAAAAGAGTGAGCAAATGTGCATTACGTTAATAATTATTTATTACAATTTGTTTATCTATGCATTTCGGTGGATGCTATTTTATATGGCAATATGTGTATTTGTGTTTATACTTCACTACATTTTATAAAATATATTTTAAAATATAGCAATGGAGATGAATGTTTAGATAGGACTTTGCAGTTGTGTCTAGAAGATCATCCAGGACAGCCTCAAAAAGACTGCCTGCTGAAGAGGAGGCTCAGAAAGAAATTTTAACAGTAGTGCTTTGTCCATTTAAATATTTGCAAACAGCAATAAGATCCCTTCTCAGCCTTCTCTTCTCCAGGCTGAACAGCCCCAGGTCTCTCAGCCCCTCCTCATGAGGGAGATGCTTTGTGTTCCTCTGCTGGACTCCCTCTAGAAGTTCCCTGTCTTCTTGAACTGGAGAGGCTGGAACTGGACACAGTACTTCAGATGAGAATCAGGGCAGAATACTTTTTACCTCAGTAATAAAATGATCATAGCTAACATTTAGGATCAGTTGGATACATGCTAGCAAGGAATCACATCCCTGATTTGACATTTAGGCAGAGAACTATTAAGTTTCTGAGAACCTCTCTATTTTCTCTAACCTGCTACTCTTGCAGACTTTAGTTATTTTCTTCTGATGGTTCATGCTCGGAAATAAAAATTTCTGCCATCCATTCTCCTTTGTGTTCTTTGGGGTCATTTCTAAGTGAGCTGAGTTATCTGTCCTTGTCAGGACTTTACACACTGCACCAGTGTAACAGTTCACACATCTTGCTACAGTTTGTTTAGCATTTCATGTTTAAATAAACATTGACTTTACTCCTACGCTTTGTGGTAAGCAGGCCACATTCAAGGAAACTCTCTCACTAGTCCAGCCAAAGATCTGCCCACATATTGAAGAGATTACAGTGTATACCAAAACTCAGGAGTTGTAAGTCTTTTGACACTAGCAGTAGTCCTATAATCTCTATGAAGGGAAATAAAAAAAAAAAAAAAAGTATAAAATTATTACAAATGTGAAGTCATCGCAAAAGGAAGATGAGAACTAAAATTGCTCATAAACCCACAAAGCTTTCTTTCTATGCTTTTTCATGCTCTTTCACGATTTCAGAACTAATACATGTTTTCTGTTGCACGTTTAATTCCCCCCCCCCCCACCCCCCTCACCCCCAGGTATCTCAAGGAAATATGCAGAGGTATGCAAAATATACCAGAACGCTGTTGACATAAACTGAACTGCAAAGCAGATTTGAAGTATGCTGTACTTTTGCACACAGTTTTTGGTGAGCTCTTGACTTTATCTTAAACAATTCATGCATCTCTTCCCTTTCTCTCCTACTCTATCTGGTGTTCACCAAGGGAAAATCAATCCTTTGTGTTTTGTCATCATCATTTGTCCAGATTTTACTTTGCAAAGGTCCATATGAAAAACAAACAAACAAAAAACCAAAAAAACCCAGCAAGCAGTTCAATACGAGATTCAAAGTTTCTGGGGATAAATGCATACATGGGTATGAAAATAACGTAAACTCATCCTGCCAAGATCCATCTCCACCCCCCCTAGTTCTCTCTTGCTTACTATATAGCTGAACAGACAGGGAACATTTTCCAGTTTACACACATCTCACTATTTTCAACCAAACGCATGCCTGGCAATGTCAAGAAATTGTAACACAGTGGTTTTGGTTTCTGGATGACTTTGAAACTTCTGTTAAAAAAAAAAAAAAAAAAAAAAAAAAAAAACCTTCCTAAATAGCCCTCATTTCCATCAATTAAGAATTAAAATTCCAGTTCTGTTATTAAAAGTAGTTAAATCACTTGAACACTTCTACCACAGAGTTACTTTTTAATCTGTAACATGTGTTCAGTTTACAACTCTGGAAGGTGCAGATATTCAGTATACTACCTGTAATGGCTTTGGATATAAATATTTATTACCATTCTATCTCCACAATGAGGATCGCTCACAAAACTGTGGATGAAATAAAGCCAATATGACAGGACACAGTTGAATGCTAATACATTTCAATTTTTGCTAACAGTAGTCAGCCTTTATAATAATAAAGTCTCTTTTCACTATACACAATATATGGGAAAGTTATTTTAACTGTCTAAGTCTTACAGCATTACCAGTCATTGACCTTCTTTCCAATCAGTTGTCTTGATCATCACTCTTAGTTTGAACAAGACCAAATTATTTTATCTTACCACTGATTTAATAAATCATTCATATTGTAATAACTGCAAAATATCACAAAAGTTATGGTGGTATTTAGGGATGTTTAGCTTGAAATTCATGTCACTGATGAATAAGGAAGGAGTTTTCAGAGACTGTTTTCACGTATTTTTCATCAAACTGCTATAATATTACACTGACCAAAAAGAAACTATATATATATATATATATATATATAGTTTAAGTAATACAATTCACATTCCTCAAAACACAGCTTGCAAGTTGGTATTAAGGCGTCTGATGAAAATTTAAGTTAATTCAACAGTTAAATTGTAATAAAACCTGCACAACTGCTCTGTTATGACTGATATAGTTTCCTTTCTGTTACTGCTAGAGGCAATAACACTCCCCACACCTCCTACATTTTGCACTTTGCCAGTTCTTTTCCTAATGACCACAAGAGTCTAGAGATCGCTGAGAATTTTCACTGACCTTCTTCACAACTTTCTGAGCAATAGTGAAGCAGGTACACCTTGCGGAGGATATACCAACCTGCCCTCAATTTTTCACCTACTCATCACATTTTTGGTAATATGTCATTCAACATAAATTTGAATCTAATCAAGAACACCCAGAAATAATGTAATGTGTCCCTATAAATATTATTTAAAAACTCTTATTCTCAGTTTAGGAATTCAGAGATTTAGGCATTGTCAGAACAAATTGCAGTCAGAATATAGGGTTCTGGGTTTTTTTCCATGATTTTTCAGAATATGTCTCTAGACTCCCAAAATATGTGGGGTGGCAAGAAACTACTCAAAGTGTGCAATTTAAAAAAGGGAAAAAATAGCAGCTTAATGTATAAAAACAACATTTCAAATGCTGCATGATGATTCATTTATTAATGGAAGTACCTGGTCTCAAAGTGAGAAGCATACTTTTCCTTGGGAAGGAAAAAACTGTGAGTAGCTGAGAACATCATGCTAGGAGCATGCAATAAACTATCACAGACATTAATACCAAAAAAAAACCCATGAGTTACTCTATTCACATCATAAGTGTTAGCAGAGCACGTAACAAGAAAGATTAAATTAGAAGTCACGGTGTTTTAAAAAGATCAAATAAATCTGCAGTCTATGACTAAAATGTAGCCAATTTAATTACAGATAATCAGTCACAATTAAGATTAATCAGATAGTTTAACAGAGGAACATACCAACTAAAAAATCATAATTTAATAACAAAAAGCAGTTCAGAGGAAGAAGAAAGGTATATCTACCGCATTTTGTGCAGCATGTAGACTGTAGCATAGCTGCCATTGACTTAAATATTCAAATTTGTTCCTAAGACACAGAAGAATTGTCAAGAAGTACTTGACCAAATGGAACAAAAACTTAAAACTTAACTTATTAGCATATGCATGGTGGCTTTTGTTTTGTTGTTGTTGTTTCTTCTGTTTTTTATTTGAAAAAATACAATATTATTTTATCTGAAAATCACAGAATCTCAAGGGTTGGAAGGGACCTCATAAGATCATCATGTCAACCCCACTGCTAAAGCAGGTTCCCTGCAATAGGTTTTATAGGAAGGCATCCAAATGGATCTCAAATATCTCTATAGAAGGAGTCTCCACAACCTCTCTGGGCAACCTGGTCCAGTGCTCTGTCATCCTCACCATAAAGATATTCAACCTGTTGGTATGGAACTTCCTATATTCAAAATTTAGGCCGTTGCTCCTTGTCTTATTGATACACAGCACTGACAAGAACCTGGGTTCATCCATTTGCCTCCCACCTCCCTTTACATATTTATAAGCATTTATCAGATTCCTCCCCCCAGTCTTCCCCAGGCTGAACAAACCTGATTTACTCAACCTTTCCTCATACAAGAGGTGCTCCAGGCCCCTTTCTGTGGCCCCTGCCTGGACTCCTTCTAGGAGATCCCTGCCTTTTTTGAACTGGGGAGCCAGTTCTGAACACACTAACCTAAATATGGACTCCCTAGGGTAGTGTAGAGGGGGGGAATCATCTCCTTCGACTTGCTCGCCACATTCTTTTTAATGCATCCCAGGATTTCATTGGCCTTCTTGGCCACAGGGGCACACTGCTGGCTCATGGCCACCAGAACACCCAGGTCCTCCTCTCCAGAGCTCCTCTCTAGCAGGTCATCTCCAAACCTGTACTGCTGCATGAGGTTATTATATTATATTATATTAGGTAGAATAATATGAAACCAGTAACAGTTACTGGACAAGACATAAATCATTTTTCAGCAGACATTCTTTTTTTCAGTACTCACAATTGCCAGGTCATTAAAGGAAGTTAGCTGCTTTTGCCCACAGCTGCATTTGTGTTAAACCTACCCTGTGCTACAGTTTCTTTCCTAGGTCATTCAGACTTCAGTTGCCCATGTACCCTAGCCCTATGTTCCCAGCCTGTAGTAACCAAGAGCAACTTTTGTGGAATGCTGTGGGATGAATCTATACTGTTCTCCAGAAAACATGCTTTGAATTCCCCATTGGAACAAACCTACTCTCGATACAAACTCTGAACATGGTGACCAGTGTAGATACCTATGTGCCCAGGGGCACCCAGTGAGTTTGCTGACTCTGTAGATGTTTTCCTGTGTTTCTTCTATCTGGGAAAGCTGGTGGTCCCTTCAGCCACACACATAACACTGATTCCATCCAGCTGGCAAGAAATGTCCTGCAGGTGGCTGCCCAGAGAGTGTGCCATGCTGCACAGGCAACATAGATGCCTGCTGTTCCATGTGGTGTTAGCTATAGTTGTTCTACCCAAGAGTCAGGACTGCAGTTTCAGTATTTCTTTGATACTCAGTTGTTGCTTTTTTTGCCTTTATAAAGAAATGTAAGATCTAGATTTTTGCTTGGTCCAAACCTCTCAGCTTCCTACTGATAGGAGATTGTCCTGAACCCTGTATTAGGCAGCACCAGCCACTGCAAGATGAACAGGATTTTTTTTTTTTTTTTTTTTTTTTTTTTTCCCATGATTTAAAAGCAGGAAGACTTTTATAATATCTGAAATGCAAATATAAGACATGTCTGGAGCTGTTACCAGGTGACATTCCCAGTTATTTGCAGCAAACACTACACCTCCTGGCAGGCAAAAAGCAACAAAATTGCCTCTCAGTAGGTGTGGTAATGGCAGACTCCTGCACACCACTGTCACTGCCATCGGGGAACCCAAAAGCAGAGGCACATAAGCTATTTAACAAATAATCGTAATTGCTGAAAACATGCTGTTATTAGGACAATAGCTGATAGATCGGATAAACTGAAAAGTCTCACACCGCCCTGAGTATTCCTTTGTACGTACCATAATTAACACCAAATGTAAGTCTTGCTGCATGATAAAAACAAATGGAGTGCAACAATACCAAGGGAAAAATAATATGTCTGTATTTCTTTTTTCTTGACAGGTGCAACATTATTTCAAAAAGCTGAAAGTTAGGAGCTCCTGGCAGCTGAAGATTTAGTCCCTCAGAAGCATAATCTCACTAGAAGAGCAGGAAGACTCAATTTCAGTTTCCACAAAGGAAAGATGAGTTAATATGAGTATAAAAAGGATATTTGTAATTATCTAAAAATATGCAATCAAGCAATTTTAGCACAACTTCATGGTCACAAATAAGAGGAATTTATGGTGCCATTGATAACTTAAGGAATAAGTTAGTTCCTTTTATTTCAGCAAATTACGTTTAGAACTACTCAAACTATTGAAATCCGCTTTCCAGTTCTTTATCCAAACATATAGGTGGCTCAGATAGAAAAACTAAGTCACTAATGCCCAACAGTGTTTCCATTATCATATATAAAAATGTTAGAATTATACATACTTATTATTAATTGGTTGATGTTGTTCAAAGTTAGATACAGTTTCCATGCTCATGAATTTATTGCCTTTCACTCTTTTGGCCAGTAATAGGCAGAATGAAGTAAATACATAGTCATGAGAAGAACTCCTAAGACCCCTTTTTAACTGAATTCATCATGAAGTTTTTGCCAGTGTAGAGGATGGAATCTGAAATTAAGTCTAGCCAGACCCCAACCTGGCTGGGTTGCCTTAGTATTAGTAGGGAAATACAATATTAGAGAGAGATGGAAAAACTTGAGAAAGTTTCAAGTGACTTAGACTCTGTTGATATAAAGAGTTAGGCCCAAAATAATTTTGGTAGTTTTAAAAAATGCACCTATTTATATAAAGACTTTGAGAGTTGGCTGATGATTCAGTGTTCTTAAGTTGTATGTTTCTAATTTAAGATATGGAAATCTCCAAAAAGCTTGCTTTGAAGCCAGGCCTTGTTGTCATGTTTTACCTTCAGAATGAGTAATGACATCAAAACAAACAACAGGTAACCATTTAAAACAGACCAAAAAAGTGTTCTCTCTCTCTTTTTCACTCCTCACTCCTACACTGACACCAAGGAAACTGAACTAAGAAAACTGATGCTTTACTATCTCTTAAACAAAAAAGAAATGTTAACAGAATGTGACATGAAATTTTCTATACTCATCTAAACTCCTAAAATATCCTAAAACACTAGGAATGAATGCTTAAAAGTGAATGACTGAACTTGGTGTGGGACATGAATAACAATAGAAAGACTTTCTACAGGTACATTGGACAGAAATGACAGGTCAAAGCGAGGGTACCTCCTTTTGTAAATGTAAAAGGAGAACTTTCTTCAATGGACAAAGAGAAGGCTGAGCTACTGAATGAGTTCTTCACCTCAGTCTTCACTGGCAGACAGGATTCCAGTACTTCTCACGTCCCTGAGCCCTCCATCCCTAAACCTCTAAGTTGGGACCGGGGTAGTAAATCTCCCTGCCCCCCCCCCCCCCCCCCCCCCTGCCCCCACTGTGAGGACAAAGGAAGTCTGAGACCACCTCATGAGACTGAATGTGTACAAGTCTATGGGGCCAGATGGAGTGCATCCCAGGGTTGTGAAGGAGCTGGCTGAGGTGGTTGCCGAGCCGCTCTCCATCATATTTGAAAAGTCGTGGCTGTCAGGTGAGGTCCTGAATGACTGGAGGAAGGGTCACATCACTCCCATTTACAAGAAAGGGAGCAAGGAGGACCCCAGGAGTCTCACCTCTGTGTCTGGGAAGATCATGGAACAGATCATCCTGGATGACATGCTCGATCACATAAGGAATGAGAGTGTGATCCAAGACAGCCAGCACGGCTTCACGAGGGGAAGGTCATGCTTGACCAATCTGGTGGCCTTCTATGATGGAGTGACAGCATCGGTGGACAAGGGAAAGGTGACCAGTGTCATTTACCTGGACTTGAGCAAGGCCTTTGACATGGTCCCCCACCACATCCTTATCTCCAAATTGGAGGGATGTAGATTCAATAGGTGGATCACTCAATGGATAAGAAACTGGTTGAAAGGCAGCAGACAGAGGGTGGTAATTGATGGCTCTATGTCCAGGTCAGTAATCCAGGTCAGTAAAAGGCCAGTAATGAGCAACGTCCCCCAGGGGTCTGTCTTGGGATCAGTGCTCTTTAACATCTTAATCAATGACATCAATGATGGAATCGAGTGCACCCTCAGCAAGTTTGCTGACAACACCAAGCTGAGCGGTGCGGTTGACACGGTAGAAGGAAGGGATGCCATTCAGAGGGACCTCGACAGACTGGAAAGGTGGGGCTGGGTGAACCTGATGAGTTTTGCACTTGGGCCGGAGGAATCCCAGGCATCCATACAGACTGGAAGGAGTCGTCCTTGAGAACAGCCCTGTGGAGAAGGACCTGGGGGCCTTGATAGATGAAAAACTTAACATGTGCGCTTGTGGCTTGGAAGGCAAATGATATCCTGGGCTACATCAGAAGAGGGGTGGCCAGCAGGGACAGGGAGGTGATTGTCCCTCTCTACTCTGCTCTGGTGAGGCCCCATCTGGAGTACTGCGTCCAGGTCTGGAGCCCCCAGTACAAAAAGGACAGGGAGCTGTTGGAGAGGGTCCAGAGGAGGGCACCAAGATGATCAGGGGGCTGGAAAACCTCTCCTATGAAGACAGGCTGAGGGAGCTGGGCTTGTTCAGCCTGGAGAAAAGAAGGATGTGGGGTGACCTTATTGCAGCCTTTCAATACCTAAAGGGAGCCTACAAACAGGAGGGGAATCAACTCTTTGAAAGCGTTGATAGCGGCAGGACAAAGGGAAATGGTTTTAAGTTGAGGGAGGGAAGATTTAGGTTGGGGGAAATTCTTTACAGAGGGAGTGTTGACGTGCTGGAACAGGCTGCCCAGAGATGTTGTGGATGCCCCATCCCTGGAGGTGTTCAAGGCCAGACTGGATGGGGCCCTGGTCTGCCTGGTCTAGTATTAAATGGGGAGGTTGGTGGCCCTGCATGTGGCAGGGGGGTTGGAGATTCATGATCCTTGAGGTCCCTTTCAACTCTCGCCATTCTGTGATTCTGTGATTCTGTGTGAATCTGTAATTTTTTTTTAAGAACAGACAAATACTGGACACTCTACAGTGTCAAAATAATATAAATAAATAAAATTAATTTATAAAATAAAAATAGCTAATGTAAAGAGAATTAGATGAGTAAGTAAGGAAGAAAGCTCCGTTCTATGCCATACACCTAGACTCCAGTCCTTACTTCACTACTGTCAGCAGTGAGTCTGCATTACATGCAATACAAGTACTAAATGTTCAACATTAAGCACTCTGTCATGGCAAGATGCCAAACCTCTTAAAAGGTTACTTCTCAACCCATTTATAATGAAGTTTACATTTGAAAGCTTGTTTCTTGGGCATCACAGTTTGAAAAGGTGATGAATTATGTTTGCTTGATGTAATTTGCTACAACTGGAACAGAGTTGATTTTCTTCATAATGTCTGATATGATGTTACGTTTTGGTTCCAAGAGAAAAATGTTGTTGATAACACACTGATGTTTCAGTTGTTGCTGAGCAGTGCTGTGCAGAGCCAAAGGAGTTTGAATTGTACTGTATAAGGTGCAGAAGTGTCAGTGTTTTATTACAAAAAACTTTTTATTTCACCTCTTGAATCTACCTAATCTGCAAATTTCCCATGATTTCTTTCTAAGGCTCTGATGTTAAAATTATTTCAGTAACATCAGATTTTATGCCAGATTATTGAAAAAGTTAAGGCTTTTTTTTTTTTTTTTTTTTTTTTTTTTTACATTTCACTGGTGTTTTTCTATCTGAAAAATCACAGTATATACAGCTTGCTCAGATTTGGACCTATATGATAGCTCTTCCTGCTTTTAAGTGGAAAGAGTGAGTCCATCAGAGTTGGCCATGGTACTCTAAGCATGAGCTCACTGATATTGTATGTAGAGTTAATGTAGACACAAGGTTTAAATGTAAAAATACAGGTACCATCTTTCAAATAAATTATCCTGATCCCCAATTCTTGACAGCTTCAGTCTGTCTGGATTAGATACAAGCGCATTTCAAGTGTGTGGGCCACTGACAGTAAACATCAGTCTATGGGTTCAATAAAATTGCTACTAATCATGGCTACAATTGCGCTAAAAAGCAATAAAGGTCCTTACTGAGAAGGAAGAAAGCAGCCCGGAAAGCTTAGAGCTCTTTTGTTCTCCATTAGCTTCATTTCTCCAGGGAAATTGGGTGCCAGGCATGTTTTTATTTACCAATGCAAGACACTCAATGACTTCATCGATTACGACTGTTGAAAATTATGACCTCTTCTCCAGTTAAAAATATCTTGTACATTGCACCAGCTGAGCATTTCTGATTTCTGAGGAATTTTCCTCTTCACTAGCTATTGTTGTGCAGAGAAAAGGAATCTGTCAATTTTCATCTAGATTATTCTGTATCTGTTACTGAACCACTGCATCAAATCAATTAATCTATACAAGCGTTTGTTTTTATGTAGGGAGGTTGGACTCGATGATCTCCTGAGGTCCCTTTCAATCCCTTTCAATTCTATGATTCCCCATGCATAATAAATCTATAGACATGTAAAGCCTCTATTTTCCCTAATCTTAAGTACAACGCTACAAATGTAAGACAAGAATAATTTAGATATAGAACAGGTGTAGGTAAAATTACTAGGATTTTCTTCCTGGCTTCTTGAATTCCTCCAGTGGCACTAAACTGT
This sequence comes from Tetrao urogallus, assembly GCF_951394365.1. Classification (NCBI taxonomy): domain Eukaryota; kingdom Metazoa; phylum Chordata; class Aves; order Galliformes; family Phasianidae; genus Tetrao; species Tetrao urogallus. Next base: position 91,099,970 of record NC_136814.1, on the reverse strand, counting down.
GTTCTAAAAGAGAAAGACATTTTCTATGTATTATCAAAGAATTGCTCTGTAAGGGAGCAGATTCTGGTATCCGATCTCATCAGTACATCCTTGTCAGGAGAGTTTGAGAGTGAGATAAACCAGGTTCCTATTCATCAACAACAGCAATGGTTGCTTCCCTTTTTATTTATTTAAATAGAACACAAAATTCTCTGGAAACACAAGGACTGCTCTGGAAGTAATTTCTATTTTATTTCTATTTTATTATGCTGGGCCACATTATCAGAAGTGCTGTTGGTGGTATGACAGTAGAGGTTGAACCTCCCCACCAATATCCCATTACATTTTGTTGCTGTACAGCAGCAGAGGGACAGTCTGACAAAACGTTGTCTGACATGGAAGTATGTATGAGGCAAAGGTGTGGCACTGAATTTCTCTATATGGAAAAACGCACTCACTGACATTCATCAATGCTTGCTGAACATTTATGGAAACAAAACAGTGGACATAAGCACAGTGAGTAGTACATTTCAGCAGTGATGACAATGACTTGAAAGACAAGCCACATTCTGGACAGCCTTGCAGATTTTTACAAGCATGGTATGCAGGCTCTTGTTCATCACTGGTGAAAATCCATAGCTAATAGCATTGACTATGTTGAAAAATAGTGTTTCGTAGCTGAGAATTTGCTCTATCAAATAGTGCTACTGTGAAATAAATAGCAGGCATTTCTTTGGGAACAACCTACGTATATGGCCTGTGTCATACTTATGTAATACAGTTATGATGCAGTGCTGGCTCACAACATGTGAACTACTGCACTTCAGTCTATAAATATTTGTATTTGAGAGTATATGCTATTTGTTCAAGTTAAGCATTATGGTTTCTAGCTAAAAGAATCATTCTGTAAGAAATACAGAATTTGAACCAATTGCCTTGCAGTTTCCTTGAAAACTACACATTGTCTTGCAGTCAGGGACAGTATGTACAGGAAATTCAGTGGTAGAAGGAAAACGTTAGGTACGTCTACAGTGTTACTGCTCTATTTCTATTACAGTATGTTCAAGCTTGCTTTATTTTCCACTTACCTGGGTAGATACAGAGTATGCTGTTTTTAGGTACGTGCAGCGCTGCTCAACTTTCTTCTGAAAAATTTGTACTACAATAAACATTATTTCCTTAACACATAATAAAAATTGTAATAACTAAAAACATCTTCAATACAGCATTTTTTCCAGATCAGTGCTGTGTAGCTTCCTGTATGTTTTGTATTTAATAAAAGCTAAGCCACATGAAAGGAAAGCTTAAATAAAATTTGGAGGGGGGAAAGAGAAGGATGAAAGAGGATCCAAAATCTGGTTCAGTTACTGATCTACTCAGAAGAATGCAGTGGGTCAGATGCTGTCACGTACTTTCTGGTTGCATCAGGTTTGTACTCTTTTTTACAGTACTGAGTGACACAGTAATGTGCGTACCCTGGTACTGAGCCAAGTCTGATTATTCATTCTGAATTAAACAACTTTGAAATATCTCCTCAAAGCAGCTTTCAACAGAAGCAAGTTTTCAAAGTAACTTCGATTTTTATTTATGCAACCATCCAACTTTTTTCTTAAAAAAAAAAAAAAAAAAAAAAAAAAAAAAAAGATGCTTGTCTCAATTTGATGAAAGTAATTCTCACATTCAGCTTCTGTTCATCCACTTTTCTGCCTGAGGACAGTGGAAAAAAACTCATTTCAGTAGCTTCATCTTTGAACTCCTGAGAGAAAGTTTAAAAGGCCAACATTCTTTTTGCTGTCTGAAAAAATATATACATATATTAACCCTTAAATGAATAAACAAGACATATTTTCAAAGCCTGTATTTTTAAATGAATATATTCTCTCTATTTTCATTAAATTTATCAGGATTATTCAAAAATAAACCATTGCAAAATGAAAGTTCCATCCATCTATGCTAGCAATGTAATTAATTGATACATTGTAGAATCATCACTCTACTCTTTTCTTGAGCTGGTGCTTCAAAATAAAATGGTGTAGGCAAAAAAAAAATGTGACTACTTAATTGCCTACTTAGGGTATATGGAAGCACTGTGTTTTCATCCTCTGAGCGTTCTAGCCCTGATTTCCTTATTATACACATTTAATTTTAGAAGATAACCACGAGCATGAAAACTGAACAAAGGACTGAGACGACGCTTTCATTCTGCAGCACTTCAGAGGCGAATCCCATTTCTTTTCATTTTTGTTGACATTTTGTTAGCTTTAACTTCTTCATTGCAAATCTCTTTCTCCTGACTACAAAAACGCAGTAACATGACCCAGGAAGCTGATCTGCTCCTGTATTGCCCAATAAACAAAAGTTCCGTATTTAAAATAAAAAAATAAAAAAATAAAAAAAAATGCTTTGCAGAGACTGAGCATCCCTTCAGGCTTCGGATGAGGCTGGTGAATAGCAGTGTTCTCATCTGCTGTGGAGGACACTGGTCTCAAAGGAGGCAGCGAGGAACTAAAACATGCATGGCTGCTTTTTCACTGCCTTGAAAACTTCCTACAGGCTGTAAAAGAAAGGCTGCTGAGGCAGGACAGGGGCACGAGGGCAGTAATAACTCACTGCCTAGCTTACTTTTTTCCCTCACACCCCTGCTGTCCTGGCCACAGCCACCATGGGTGCTGGACCACACCAGCGCGATCCACATGCAGCTGTGATCTCATCTGTTCAGGAAATTCATAGAACCAGAGAATAATTTGAATTGGAAGAGACCCTTAAGGATCATCTAGTCCAACTCCTCTGCAATGAACAGGGACACCTACAGCCAGATCAGGTGTTCATAATCATGTCCAGCCCAGCCTTGAGTTTCTCCAGGGATGGGGTATCTACCACCTGTTTGGGCAACCTGCTCCAGTGTCTCACCATACTTACTATGAAAAACATATTTCTTACATCCAATCAAAATCTCCCCTCCTTTAGTTTGAAACTATTTTTGAAACTATTGAAACAGCCTCTCCCCTTGTCCCCAACAGACCCTGATAAAGAATCTGTTTCCTTTTCTCTTATAGCCCCCATTTAGAAACTGAAAGGACATTAAAACACCTCTCCCGAGCCTTCTCCTCTCCAGGTTGAAGGGCCCTAGTTCTCTCAGCCTGTCCTAATAGAAGGGGTGTCCCATCCCTTGGATCACTTTTGTAACCCTAATTGGGCCAGATTTTCCTCAAACTATACTTTTAGACTACTTCAAAAGAGACCCTTTACCGCCAGGGAAAGCCATACTTGCCTGGGTGCCTCTGTTGTCTAATCAGAAAAGTGTTTGTGTGCAGTCAGCAGCTCCTTTCAGCCAAGAAGCACTCCACCTGCCAGGCCTCTAGCACAAAAATCACAAAATAATTTCTCCCTTCCTAATTAGATTATCCAAACAATATACACTAGTCCTTCATTTCCTAGAAAACCTCCAAGCCCTGTTCCCCTGACTTTGCCCATTTATAGCACAGTTGCTGGCTGACGACATAGCTGACAGCTGGTGGTCGTTCAGCCATTCCCTCTCCCTCCACATCTCCCTCATCACATCTTTTCCCAGCTCTAAGCTGTCACCACCTTTCCCTAAGCTACACCTGGGAGAAGAGGAGAAAATTAATTGTGTCATTTTCATATTACATCTTTCTACCATCATAACCCTGGAAATGTTATTTCCTTGCAATTACAGTGAGTTTGCATGGGTGTAACTTCATTTATTTAGGAAGACCTGCTTCTGATTGACACATCCAGGTATGTGAAGAGAATCTTGGCCTACATCCTTGTCATTGTAAGTTATTTCAAATGTAAGAACACTGTTTACTACTTCCATTAAATAGAGATAAATATAAATAGATTTATATAGCTGTTGACACTTCTCCAAAAATACAGTTAATGAGCTCTGATCAGATGTTCTTGGTGCATTTCAGGTGGCTTCTGGGACATTTTGAGGGAATATGGACACAGGTTTTACTCAAGGAACAGATTTGACTAGTTAAGCTTTGAATTTTCCATAAAGCTTCAGTTATGAGTTTTCTCTCAGAAGATAGTGAAATATCATGGAAAACTTTTGCTAAAAAATTGTCAAATCTGACCCATAGATCAGCAAAGTGTTTCTCTTGGTGCTCACCTGGTTTCTAACAAGATGCATTCAGTTTTGAAGGGTTCTCTTAGGATGTGGAATTCATTTCTTCCTCTGTTGTATTCAAAATCCTACTACAAGAATAAGAAAACATATTATTGTAAGCCAGATTTTTCTTTAATTACAGTCAAACCAATCAATTATGATTATTTCAGTTTTGATTTATTATAAATAGAAAGAAAAATGAACAATATCACTACTGAAAGTCTCATTAATAAAAATACAGTTAATATTCAGGTATCTGCCCCTTGCTCTAGTACTTTGTCACAGTATATTCTAAGGCTGTTGGTTTTAGAGCAGGGTGGCTGGGAGCACTGTATATCATCAGCACCTCCAGTGTTTCGTGAAGGGAGATACAATTTGGTAGTTCTGGTTTCCTTCTCCATGCCTTAGTGTCTAGTGGGAAACTTATGCACTTCTGACCCTTTTATGCCTTGCTCATTCAGCATTGCTCTACAATGCTATACTAAATTTCAATTCACTATATATTGAGTGTGACACAATCTGGATACATGCTCTTTCTTCTGAGTTGTCCTTTTAATGATTTTGCTCTATTCTCATGCTAGCAGCTCTGCAGCTGATCACTGGTGAGATTTTTATAGGCCCAGAGACTGTGTCCTTCCATACCTCATTGTTACCATCCTACAGAGGGAGTCCCCAGCACATAACCCTGTCCCACATCCAAAAGCTTCATGGGATGATACCAAATGAAAAACTCAATCAGTTCTCCACTTTGCAGTGCAGTGTAGGATAGCATTGCCCTCCAAAGTACCTTTTGAGTGTTGACTGTCAACACAATCACCTTAACATAGATCCTTAGTGTATATTGTTAGCAAATGGAACTAGAAGTATTATTTTGACATGGTACCTAATCCTTTAATTGTATCTCATATATCTGGAAAGAAAAAAAATACGATCAGCACAAGTATTCCATCCATTCCATTCAGATCAGTGTTATCTGCTTTGAAATTATTTTCTTGAAGCAACAGATCTGTATCAAATAATCATATATCATAATTTTGGTCATGTTTTGGTACCAAGATGAAAAATGAATCAGAGTGAGCTGATGTGTCTGTACTCTTGAACCTGAACGGTATAGATAAACCTCAGAAAGGAGAGCAACAAAATACAACCTTTCAAAGTAATGTAAATTAAATTAATTTCAGTTGTTGTAACTTTTTTTTTCTTTTTTTTCGTAGAGATCGCTTTATATTGATGCAGTTAGAGCAGGACAAAAGGTTAGGAAAAAAAGATTATTTCAAATGCATTTTAAAAAAGTACTTGAGGGAAGGAGAATTTATTATGAGAAATATAAACTTCACAGTATCACACAATTGTAGGGGCTGGAAGGAACTTTCAGAGGTCATCTAATAAACTCACTTAACTTCCCTCAATTCCTTTCCAATAAATTCATGTTTAACATTTATTGTTTAGTCAAACTCTATGAAAAAAAATTTATGTGTTTTTTTAAGTTTAAGAACTCAACTGTCAGACTTAATTTTCTGAACTCAAATACATATGTATTAATAAGGATTTCTGGACTCTTTCAGTGATTGTAAGAAAAAAAATTAAAAATGGGAGTTTAATTTCCACTGTATCAGTGGATTCTTGGCTGATGCACACAATCCTATCTGCTTATTCTATCTTGAGGAAAAAAGTTCAGTACTAATTTTAAAGAATTTTAAAGAACCTCTCAGAAATTAAATTGAAACAAATGTTCCTTGTGGTGGTTTTGTTAGTTTTCATTTTTTTTTCAAGGATCCTTGAAAAATATATATATTCTGCAGTTGTTTATAATGATACTCTTGAGTATAGAAAAGAATATTTTTGGTTCATATTTTTTAAGTCTTTATTGTTACCATACTGGATTCTGTATTGATGGTACAGGAGGATGGATGTTAGTGTCAGCTAATCCGTTATATTACAATATTTTCTGGGTGATCTCAGTAACTGTTGCTGACTTTCTGTTTATGCTCAAAGTTTCAACCTCAAAGATTAGCACGGAAAACTTTTTTCTGTGTTTCCAGAGTTTTTGTTCTTAGCACAGCTCATTAGAGTTTCCCAGTGTTAAGAGCAGATTTTCATATACAGTTAATCTAGACATTAGATATATTGCTGAGCTCTCATTCTCAAACAAAAATACTTGCAATTTTCTACTTCACTGCCCTATCTGCCTTTCTTCTTTCTCTTACCTCAGTGCAGTTGGCATTAGCTGACCTACTTCTGTTTGTTCAGTCTTTATATCTCAGGAAAGAGAGATCATATTCTTGCATGAAAAATATCAAAGTAAGACTGCCGCACTGAAATGTTCTAACTTCTCCAGCTATGTTTATAAAGGTGTCCTAGTATGCAAAAATGTGCAGAAATTGTTTAATATATGTCACAGGGAAGAGCTGCTCATTTCATGCTGTTAAAAATAAATCAGAATCTAAGTAGTTTATTTGTAAAACAATGTCACAAAATTAATCACAAGTGAGTGAACTCTACTTTCAGGATTAATATCAGCAATGCGGCAGATAAAAAACATACTAGAGACACACAAAATAATAAATAAACTTGGATCGTTCTGTAACTGATCTCTAAGTGCATGCACACACTCACAGACTAACTGCACACTCATGCCCTTTCCATGTTACATACACACACACACCTCCTCTCCTTGCACTTGTGATTCCCCATTTGCACACTTACACAGCCATCTCCCCCTGGAGAACTGGCTGCCCCAGCTCTTTGAGTGCCCCTGTATCCCCACAGCCTTTGTGGACTAATGCTAGTGCAAAATTTACCCCCAGTTCCCCACAGGCACTCCAAGATGTGGGTCCCTCTATGCAGCCCCACCTTGGGCTGGCAGCCTGCAGTGCTCCTTGGGAAGTCTATGATATCATTAGTTAATGCCTGGTGGCCTCAAACCAGGCTTTGCTACCATTTCCACTGTCTCTGGTCCTACTGCAAAATGTTGCTCTATTCTGCTTCTTTGCCAGCTGGTCACTTGTTTCTGCCTCTTTCTAGTTCCCTGGTTACTCTTTAACCCATCTGGTTGTCATCTTCCACTTTAATGTGGCCAGACTGGGGCAAACAGCCTCCAGACAGTTCTGTGTATTCGATACAGTGTTTACACTCACCACCTCATTTTTGCAGATATCCCTAACCAGCCCACTTTCCAGCAATGCCCATGCAAGCAAGCCCACATTTTCTCTTCACGTTTAAAAAAAAAAAAATAATTGAATTTGCTCATAAACAGTCCTCCTTAAAAGATCAACTCTACTGAATAGATCAGTGTCACTGATTTGAGGCAGAATGATGTGTTGGTGCTACATAGAGTTAGTTGTACATTTGATGAGCTGCAAAATGGTTGTTGGCTTCTAAGGCCCAATGCTCATTCATGAGGGAAGAAGCACTGTGCTTGGCAGTTGCAAATCTAAAGGTCACTTTCATTCTATTTTCAGTAGTTGCATGACAGTATTGATTATTATGAAACTATCTTTCCAATTTTGTTTGGTTTGTGGATATCCCCTTTTCATCACCAAACAACAGTAACATAGAGGCAATAGAACAAAAGTAGTAGAAGCAATAACATAACAATAACATCCTTCTTGGACTTACATTTCATTAGTGGTTTTGATTCTTTGATAAAAAATATCTGAACAATTCAATTTTATGCAACATAAGGAAATTGTACAGGACAACTTTTTCAAAGAACTTTGCCTCCAAAATTTCCAATCTGTTTTCAGTATAACAGCATTTCCAGTTAAATGATTTCATGAAGTTTTGAATATTAAAGATCAGAATTTTTATTGCCCCCAAAACAAAATTTTGGAAAGTATCTTCCTTGAATCAGGTATAAAGCCTGACATCTTACTGTTCAAATTCCTGGGATTTTTTTATTTTTCCCATTGGTATCAAGAAAGTATTGATTTTTTTTCTGGCATTATCTGCCCAAATCCACTCACAGGAGTGGGAGAAATTGGTTATGAGAATCTGTGTGCAGAAATTCTGACTGCATGTTTAAATACTACAATGAGATTCCCTGATTCATTCATTATTTTGCCACATTTCTCATGGTGGTAAATGGGATCACAGAATATCAAGAGAGATTTGTCTGTTTTCAGTAGAAAAGAATGCAGACCTTCACTTCTTAACAAGGAGAAATTGAATGGATTTGAAAGATAATGAAAATGAACTCTGAATGTTTTTGGCATTCATTTTAATATGAAGGGTCTCCTCTCTGGAAAAACCTTGAATCAAAAATGCAGCATGTAAATATTTTTGCTTGGTAGTTCATTTTTAATCAAGTCTAGTTTAGATTTAGAAGATTTATTGTCTCTACTCAGTTTAGAAATAATTAAATCATATCCCCCTAATTATTACTTCTGGGTTGAAACCATTCCCTTCTGTCTCCATTAGGCTTGTACTCAATTGCTCACATTTTTCCTCACTGGCAGTAATTGTTTCATGCAGAGAGTCCAGCTGTTAAGCCATAATATCATTGTCCCAATCTATCATATTCAATGACTTCTGGAAAGTTAAATCACTTCTGAAGCCTACAATGAGGAGACATCTAAAGATAACTTTGCTCAAGCTGGAAAAGACACTCTCAGTGATATAAGTGCTATTTATTCTCATTTTCAGCACTCTCAACAGCTAGTTTCACAGAATCCCATGGGGGAAAAAAAAGCCTCAAGTTTCAATTTGTAAAAAAAAAGGGTTTTTTTTGTTACACTCATTGAAATTAATATCTTACTGCATTTTATCTGCAGAAATATATTACCTCTTTTACTACAGAAGGTAAATTTTTCAGGGTTTGCTGAAGCCAGTAAGCCACACTGCAACTTCCTTTATGGTACTGAGTCAAAATAATGCCTAATTTTGTAGTTTTTGACTTCAGACATGACACATGGAAAGCTCTTCACTTTGACCCACTTTGATATTTAAAAGATCAGATTATTCTACCAAATTATTCACAATTCCATTTTTTTCTTACAACAAAAGATGAGTTTGTTGTAATGTTGCAAGTGAAAAGAAGAACCCTGATAGATGGACAGATTGTGATCTTGGGGAAAATCCCTCCTATAATTATTGACTATAAACTATTTTGAAAGGATATAGATGTAAAAGTCTTAATGTAAATACATGTTATCTCTATTATTATTACTAATAAATAACTTCTAGTGGCACTTTTAACTCTGGTGATGAATTAAAGGTTTATATAAAATGTCATATTTTAACCTTTTCAAAACTAGGAGCAGACATGATGCTCACTTAATATTCTTCACTCATAGAGCTGAGGACCCAAGGCAGCTTGTCATCGGAGGTGTATTAACCAGAATGACAGAGACTATAGGGATATTTTGACACATGTCAAATCAGGGTAATAGCTATATTACCCAGGCAGCATAAGGAGATGATTCTGAAATTCTGCCGTACTGCAAATGTCACCATCTGGAATAAGACTTGATTTTTTACAGAAGAGTTTTTGTGTTTTTGTTTTTGTTTTTTTTTAATTTTTGTAAAGCACTAGTGTCTTGTAAGGTGATATTACTTACAACTCATTCTGACTATTTCCATATTTCAGGTATAGTGTAAAGAATTTGACGTCTTGCACAAATTGTATTATTTTTTAGGAAAAAAAGAAAAAAGAATAATGTTTGTTGGATGATTTTCCTGAATTTATTGTGAGAGAAGAGTATGCTGACATCCTGTGCCACAGATATTTTGAGGGAGCTGCACTTGCATAACACATCGCCCAGCTTTCACCAGACGGACAGACCCAGAAATGAAGTACTGAGAGCAACTTCCCTTACTGACTTAGAATATTTAAAGGAAGTTTATAAATGAGGGAAATCAACTTCTTACAAGGGCAGATGGTAATAGGACAAGGGGGAATGTTTTTAAACTAAAAGAGAAGAGATTAAATTAGATGTCAGGGAAGTTCTTCACTGAGAGAGTGGTGAGGTAGGTACTGGAACAGGCTGCACAGAGAGGCTTTAGATGCCTCGTCCCTGGAGGTGTTCAAGTACTGGTATGATGAGGCCCTGGGCAGCCTCATCTAGTACTTGATCTAGCAGCTAGCAACCCTGCCTGTGGCAGGGAAGTTGGAACTTGGTGATCCTGGAGGCCCCTTCCAGCTAAAGCCATTCTATGGTTCTATGATTCTATACAGGCAATGAAAGTGCAGCAAGTGGCTCTTTTGATAGAGGAGTTCACCATGTCCATACAAGCAAATTAAACAGGTCCAAGACACAGGCCTGAGAGCTACTCTTGAGCCTTCAGTGCTTTGCACTTTGAGTAAGGTCTAAGGCCCTGTTAGGGTCCAAGCTTGTGAGTTAGTTAGGAGGAGGACATGTCATACTGGGACCTCACCAAGCAGGCAACCTTTGGCAGAGTTTGGCCACCCTGCAGGAGAAGCAGCAGTGTGGATAATGTAGAGCCAAAGGACAGATGGTTCAGGGGCATAAAAACTTCCCTGGCCTAAAACATTTATTAATATTAGCTGCATCTGTGGAGCAATGCTACAGTGTGCTATGCATTGTGTGAATGCAAGAGGGGAACAGTCAGACCCCACAGCTCTATACAGGCAGCATCTTGCAGTGCATTATCTTCACTATATGCTGCAGCTTTCCTGTCCCCTTAGAAATGTCTCAGAAAGTGACAAAGCATTTGGGCACTAAGGTATCAAAAGAGCAGATGGTGTGAGAGCACTGAGCCATTCATATGAGACAGGTCACTTTCCAGTGAAAATAAAGTAGGGAAGAAGGGAAGTACTCATAGAAAGGAGTTTCACTTGAGCTATTTTTGCTCATAACTCAAGTCACCAACACTACATGTGCTGCAGTAAGGACGGATGGATGCCATAACAGATCTTTTCACAGAGAGGGACAAGTTCTCATAAATACCATCTAAGATATACAAATCTGATTGCGTGAGCTCTAGTTTCAACTCTGCTCATAACATATATGTAAAATACGCTTTCTAGGAAAGAAAAGAGAAATCTCAAGGTTCAGATCTTAACATTTCTGTATTTGTTGATGTCTGGGGAATTTGTATTTAAAATTGCAATTTTCTGCATAAATATTATCTCATTTTCCCATGCAAACATGAATTAACTGGGAGAAGAAAGGAGGAAGAGCGGTCTGCCACTTACATTACCATGTGATACCACCAAATTACACAGCTAAGCACAGTACATTGAGGTTGCATGCATTCCTACCTCCCACTAAGTTTCTAAAAAATGTTCTAATTTCCATATGCTACCTTTGCTATTCTTAAAATTCCTTGGAGAAAAGGCCTCTTCCTGCATTATTACATTTGTATTCAGTGATAATTACTGAAAAAATAGAGTGGAGCAGAGATGGATTGCAGAATGTCTCTAAGGTAATAACAAGCGTGAGGCAAAGACAGGTTCCTTGAGCCAGAAATAGTTGGACTTCTTATTTACGTTATTTTGTGTTTTGATTGTCAGTTTAGATATTAAAATTGTATTTTAAAAGTTGCTGCAGGTTTTTTTTTTTTTTTTTTTTTTTTTTAAGGAGTGCAAAATTCAGCAATCTCTCACTTTCTCTGTGAACATATGTCAAATGCCAAATTTTCAAAAGTATTGCTTTATCTGCACTACCAAAATGAACATCACCTTCTTTTGTTTTGGTAACATAATTTTAGCAAACATAATCTTCTGCCAAGTTATTGTTCCCTATAGAGTTTTGAAAATCCTACTTATATAAAGAATGGAAAATAATTTGCATTTAAGATTGCTGCCAGCATGTCCATTCATTAGTAGAATTCCGGAATCACTTATTTGAGATCAGACACATTTGCACTTGCTAATATATAATCTAGATGCAAATCTGGCCTCAAATAAATAATTCTATATATGGAACAAGAATTTACTAGCAGTAAATTCTAATGCAAATTATGAAGCTACTCACATGAATAAATGTTATTCAACTTGAAAGAATAGAAAACTATGGCCCCTTTAAGTATCTGTTGGCATGACAAAAAAAAAAAAAAAAAAAAAAAAAAAAGGAAAGAAAAAAAAAGAAAGAAAAAGAAAGAAAAGAAAACAATTTAAATCAGTGAATCTCAGCCAGAATGATTAAGAAAAAAATGTTTAAAGATGTTGAAAATAAATCTTAATTGCTATACATGCTGCTCAATTCAGCAAATTTCTCTAATAGAATAAATTGATAAATGTAGTTTGCTGCCAGATGTTACTGAAATTATTTCAAGCAAGCAAGAGTGGTGTATACATAATCACGTTGCCATAAGCTTGGCAGCTACTCTCAGCTTTGTTTCATTGGGTTGCATGGTTCCTGTTTGCCATTTAGCATCACAAGCCCTCAAGCATGATCCATTAGTGTGCTTCAGCTAATTTGCTGCTACCTCAATTTAAATGAAGATCTGAAACTCACTTTCTAAATGTAGTCCTTAGAGATAGACAATTAAGATTACTTATAAATGCCTAACTGAGTTGATTAACAGGTATGTTTCCAAGACTCATCTCTCACAAAGTGCAAAGATGATCACACCTTTATCAATTAAGCTAATCCGTATATCTTGAACTGAATAAAAACCTATTTAAGGATTATTAATACACCTTTCTTTCATTTACTTTCTATTTAACTTGTCATTAAAGCCTTTTATGTCTCTGATTAGTTTTGAACTCTTTAAATGCAAGAAACCATGATGAAAGAAAACTACTCCATAAATGAGTAGCTACGTATTTTTACCTTTAAGGGATGATCTAAAATGAAAAAGATAAAAGAAATATTTGGTGTAGTTGCTTTTATTCATCTAGGGATACTGTGTAAACAAATAAACAAGTGTTTCAATGCTCTGTTTTTTAATTCTGATAGGTCATTATGTTTTAAATTGTAGTTTGTAAGACTGACTGCAAGGACTTACTTAGGTAAACACATCTTGAGACTTACTGGAGAAAAATCCCTTTTCTGTGATTTTAGAGCTGAAAAATTCCCACATGTACTCAAAACATATTTCAGACTGATCTCACTCGTGCTAGTCTACAAATTTGCTACTGAAGCTGCCTTTCCATGTTCACATATCACTCTGCAGGGATAGCTGCAGAGCACTGCCGTTCTTTAGTGTTACAGCAGATGGTGTATTGTTTTGTTCTTCTTTTGGTATTACTGCTACAAATTGTACACAAGGTTATGCTAAGTTTATCATGATTATACCTCGTACCCTTCTTTGTCCTGCATCATTTTGTTTAATTTGCTCATTCTCCTCTCTTGCTGTTAAGATAAACATGTCAACAGTCATCATAAGCTTTTTCAGTTCTTTCAGTAGCAAATATTGACCTGAGATTTCTACGTAATACTGCTCTATAAGAAAGGATGAAAACATTTAATAATAAATATTTCAGAAGAAAATAAAGGTTAAAAGGACAAATATTCTGTAACAGCTTTAAGGCAAAATTTCCATACATCTTGCTTTATGACATAGTCTTTAATGTAGAGTCTCCACTAATTTTTTCATTTAGAAGTATTTTTCACAAATATTGTGTTCTTTGCTTAATTAGTAAGAAGCTAGACCTACATACCACTCATAGCATTTTTATGTAAAAAAACTTGTAACTATTATCAGTCATTCAAATCTGCTGAATGTATTAGTTCATTGCTGTTGCCCTCAAGTCTGTATGTTTTGGGTATCATTTCAGCTGTCTTACTCATCCGTGTTTGTACTTGTTCTTTGCTCTTCATTCACTTGTATTCATCTTAGTTTTTCAGTGGACGTACACCACATTTACTGTGGTACACATAAATGTTGTACTTTAGATGTAAAACAATATACTACAAATGGCTTCGTTCAGAAAGCACGGAGCCCCTTTGGGTGCCTGTGGTTGGCACCCATCGACAGGAATAATACTGAACTAAGCTGGGGATGCCAAATCTGCTGTTGCAATGTTAGACAACTGCAAAGGGAAATGGGAGAAAAACTTCCAATGATGAATACGCTTCCAACCTGTCTTTTGGGAAAAATCCTAGTGTGAACAACATGTCTTGATGTATGCTAGCTGAAAAAAAACAGTCATGAAGGCAAAACTGTCTCTGTGGCACAGCATTTTAAGTACATGTATTTTTCTTGGAAAAGAGTCTTTCTTCTCTTAAAATGCATTTAAAAAATGTGAAGTTTTCTGTCTACTCATAGTGTAATTTTATGTTCTTTATATCATTCCATAGTCTCTGAATACTTCATGGATTTTTAACAACTTTACATAAAAATGTATCTTCGATGCTATAAATAATTTTATTCTTCCTACATTATTCTCCCTCTTCATTTTCTTCTGTACTCCCACTCCCAGTATTCATCCACATAGTTCACTTTTCAGTTTTTCCTACAGTCATTATTTCACTGTCCTCTTATACATACTCATTTGCGTGGTATAACTTCCAGGTTTTATCTGTGAGACTCATACTCCTTCCTCATTAAACATCACTCATAGACCTATTCTTGCTGTGTGCTGCCTACAAGTAAATTAAAGCTATTCAAAGTACCTAATGTTACAAGTTTATTGTTAGATCTCAATATATCTCTTCCGTATTCTCTAACCTTTGCCTTTTTGCCTACTTACCACTCACTACAAAATGCTCAAGAAGCAAATTACTATTCCTGAATAATAAGTACCAAACAGAAATAAACCAATACTAAATACTGGATTGAAGCAAACAAAATTCAGTCTTGTACTGAGTCAGCAGAGGCTTGTGGTAATGCCTGAATTCATCTTCTCTTTTCTTATAAGAAAATCCATGGATTTTTGGTTTTACTATACATGGTGCTAATGTGAAATTTAGTGTTGTGTTCGATGAACAAACTGTTAACCATAAAAACAAGAAATAATGGGGCAAAAAATCATATATGTAACAATTCAGTGAACTTCTCGTTTGTGAAGCTGAGGTTCAGACTTGCATTTTTAAAAAGTGACTGAGATTTTAAGGAATTTCAGTTATGTAGTTCCATGGAGGGAGTTTGTTGCCACAGTCTTACCCATGTTTCCACGGTTAACCCAGAAATTTTTGCTCAGATATGAGCATTATTTATTCATATGATGCAAACAAGAATAGAGATTTTGAAAGAAATTAACAGAGAAATTAAAAGGACTTTTAATGTCGATGTATTTTTCTTTTATTTCCTCTTTCATTCACCTTATCTTTTAAATATCAGATAAAATCAGATCTCAGTGAACTACCATGGCAGCGAGCGGCTTAATTTAGAATTCTACTTTAGGAAGTATCATGCGTCATTAATAACGACACAGAAATTCTACTTTATAAACACGCAAAGTAAAAGGAGTATAGACAGTTAGCTCAGAAATAAACCTCTGATAAGTACTAGAGTTCTGTCTTGGTAAACTTAATCCCTTCCAGAGTAACAAAAGCAAAGATTTGGACTTTTCCCTTTAATTCAGAAACTCATTAAAATTTCTACTTTTACTAAAATATAGAGCTGCTGAGATCATATATTTTTTTAACCTAATCTATATATACCCAGATTCAAACATATTTATGTATTTGACAGCAGTTGAACAAGTCCTGTTATCCTCAATTTTCCCCTGAACCTCCAGAAGTTTTCTCCCCTTCTCTTTGCATCCAGTTTTATTAATATTTTTCCCCCTGCTTAATAGAAAATAATTGAAGATGTGCCCTATAATGATCTTTCTATATATCTGAACAGTGGGAGACATATTTTTTTCTTTGAATCTTGGAACATACAATACTTTCTTGATGCTCTTATAAAGTGTTCTGAGGATCCAAACAGGTATTTCTCTGATCACCTGGGAAAACTCCCCAAATCTTCTTTACAATAAGTTGAAAAGTTGCCTTTATGGCACTGATTATTTTGTTCAAAAATTAAAAAAGAAACCTTTCATCCCAAGATGCATATTACTTATTCTACACCCTTCACTACAGCAGAAATTCAGACAGTTATATCTATAGTGGGAACATTTCAAGATAGTAACGCCACTCAAATTATCTGATCTACTGTTCAAAGAAAGACAGTGCCCAACCTGTTTAGTCTCAATCTCATCTTAAAATTGACAGTAATATCACAAAGCTTTATGTTTTCATTATTATGACTTATTGTGAGTAGTAATGTGGTCATTATTATTGCACATAGCACTAAATGAGCTTTCACCCAATCTAAATTTGACATTCCTGCTTTACCCATATGATGTGCATAGTATATCATACATTGGTCTGTGCCTCCCTTAGATAACTATATGAACATCTCTATTTTTCTCAAATAAAAATGGGAATTAGTAATTAACAGGGTGGTACCAGCAAGACTAAAATTAATCTGGGTAAACTATGACTTCTATAGCATTAATTTTCTATGCTTATTTCATCTTCATCTCCTTATCATTATGTCAACATTATGTAGACAGAGACCAGGCATATCATCAGATGGTATTATGACATGCTAAATGAAAAACTGTGTCCTAACTGAACACCATTTACTTTGAGTTATGTAATCATTACCACTCTTTTCTGAGCTCCAAATTCTTTCATAGAAGCTTAGGCAACAAAGTCCCTTAATTCTTAGGTCAAAGTAATGTTTGCTTCAATGCAGTGTCTCTCTGGAGCAAAATTAAAGAAGCTGTCATCTCTTTTATCAATCCACCCTTTTGTCTGCCAATGAAGATATTAATATAATGCAATCATGACCAGAAGCAAACTATCACCTCTCAAAATTCATTATATAAACTAGAACAGATGGTCTGGAAGTTTGATTCATGAATTACACGGATTGCTACCACAAAAACATTCCTCCCTTCAATTTGTCCCTCTGTATCTGTTGTTGCTGTTTTATCTGCTTCTAACACACTGAGGAACCAGTTCAGCAGTTACTGTGGCGATTATTTCAGTATATTTTGGAGTACAAGGTGTGACAGAAAATGTTGATGGATTGTTCCCCATGGTACTGAATGATCTTGAATTTTACTATTCTCTACAATTTTCTCCCTTGCAATTGGCACTAGAAAATGAGAAAAATATTAGCTTCTTCTATAAAGAAATAGGCTTTAAAATAAATCATTTGTTTTCCTGTGAATATGGATAAAGAAACCGATGATCCTGTGGATCCAGAAGGAAAATACCACTGAAATGAGCAGTATCACAAATTAATGGTATTTCTTAGGCTTTAGAATAGTTGGTATTATCAAAGGAAGTAACAAAAACTTATGATTTCACTTTGCTCACATTTCTATTTATCATCATTTATCATCATGCAGTTATAACCCTCCAAATACTAATTAATTCACCAATTAATTTATAAAAACAGTAAAGACCACACACAAACTACAAATGTCTCTAATTGTTTAGGAAAATTATTCCAACTTCTATGTGCTTTATTTTATGGCATTTTCGAAATTAATATCTGATAAATATGGGATGAATAATTGTGGGCATCAGTAGTAGGTTTTCACTGAAATGCATATAATTTTATTTAACTTAATTACCTAGTTTTATACACAGTCTGAGGGGAATATTATTTTATTATCATTCAAAGAAAACCCCATAAACATGAACATGCTCAAAATGTGCAGTTCACACACACCAGTGAGTGACTAATCAATTTAAGTGTTTTACCCAAATAATCTGGGAATTAGATAAACACAAGTCTCTTACAGGAGTCCTAACAGACTCATAGAATTACAGAATCACCAAGGCTGGAAAAGACCTCTAGGATCATCCAGTCCAACTGCTCACATATTGCCAATATTTACCAGCCATTCTGCCCCAAGCCTGTAGTGCTGCCTGGGGTTGTTGTGCAGGACCCGGCACTTGGTCTTGTTGAATGCCATTTGCCTCAGCCGAGCTATCCATCCTGTCCAGACTGCTCTGTAAGGCCTTCCTACCCCCAGGCTACCTTCTGGCCAACTTGGTGTCATCTACAAACCTAGTAGGGATGCACTCAATTGTAGTTAACTGAATGGTCTGGGGCAGTCGCCAGGGTCGACAGGGGCCCCTTGGCCCCTGGGAAACCATGGCAACAAATGACCTGAAGATAAGAGAGAAGTACAGGTTAGACCAAATAAGGAGGAAACAGGACATGCCACATGTCCATTGGTCAGAGACAAGGGTAGTAGCCCTAAGGCATGGGGAAAGTTTTAAGAAGGGTGTACTCCTTGCAATTAACGCCATTTTGCCGCTCACCATATTGGTGTCATGAGAAGCATGCGAAACTGGCCGGGGCTGTCGGAACACTTTCACAAGGAGACTTCAATCAGAGTCGCCGAAACAAAGGCGACACTCAATGCTCTCAAAGAGGTCATCAATAAAGATGTTGAAGGGGACAGGCCCTAGTACCGACTCCTAAGGAACACCACTCATGACTGGTCGCCAGCTGGATTTAACTCCATTCACCATCACTCTCTGGGCCCAGCCATCCATCAGTTCTTTACCCAGCAAAAAGCACCTGTCCAAGCCACAGGCTGCCCCAAGAGACTACTGTGGGAGGCAGCATCAAAGGCTTTGCTGAAGTCTAGATACATTACATCAACAACCTTTCCCTCATCCACTAGGCAGGTCATTTGGTCATAGAAGGAGATCACATTGGTTTAGTAGGATCTATCTTTCATGAAGCTATGCTAGCTAGGCCTGATACCCTGGCTATCCTGAAGATGTCATGTGATCACCCTCAAGGTGATCTGCTCCATAACTTTACCTGGCATTGAGGTCAGGCTAAGAGGCCTGTAGTTCCTTGGATTCTCCTTATGACTCCTCTTGTAGATAAGAATCACATTGGCAAGCCTCCAATCTTCTGGTAACACTCCAGCTGACCAGGAATGATGATAGATGATGGAAAGTGGTTTGATTATCACCTCTGTCAGCTCCTTCAGCACACTGGTGTGTGTTCCATTCAGCCCCATAGACTTGTGGCAGTCCAGGTGGAACAGTAGATCTCTACCTGTTTCCGCCTGTGTCATGTGGAGTTTATTCCACTCCCCATCCAAGACTTCCAGATTAGGAGTGGAGTACCTCAAGGATAACTGATCTGACTTTCAAAGATGAATATAAAGAAGGCATTGAGGACCTCAGCCTTTTTCTTATCCTCAGTGGTCACGTTCCTTACCACATCTTTTTTACCACATATTTACCACATAGTAAAGGGTGGAGACTATCCTTCGCTCCACCTTGTTGGCTCTCCACCAGTCCTTAACCATAGAGGCTCTACCTTATCATTCCCAGCCCCAAGCTCAGAAACACAACAGCAACATCAAAACAGCCTCTAACAGAGCCACACCACCACCCCTCCTTCCTTACCTATCCCTTCTGAAGAGCTCATAGCCACTCATTTTAGCACTCCAGTCACTAGAGTGATCCCATCTAAAATATCTGGCAGGTTTTATACATGCAGGGGGTGATCCTGCCACTGCTCCTAGCTCTGCCCCTGTGATGTCAGAAGGCTGCTGCCATGGGGAGACAATGGCATTGGGCAGCTGCTCCCTGACAGGGCTGCCCCTCAGCCAGTCAAGGCAGTTCCCTGCTGTGGTGCAGAATGTTTCCTCTCCACAGCAGAGTACTTGCCTACAGAAGCTCAAAATCCTTCATCAAGTCTTTCACTAACATGGAATCTGATTTGAATCTCCAATGAGAAGATCTCCATCAGTCCTTTCTAGGTTAGCCTTTGACTTTATTCTAGCTCTGTTCTGTAATGGCTGCTGTTTGGTCAAATCCTATTCCTAATCTCAGATGTAACACTAGCCTGATAGACATAAAATGTCAGAACCATCATAACCATCAGCCTTTCCAGTGTCAACTCTTATCTACAGACCATTCTGAATTCTAAATCTTTGTCATTTGCTGGAAAACTTTCTAATCCTTAAAAGCACTCGTTTGGCTCCTTCTCAAATTCTGTTCTGTAGACCCCTCGATCTCTTTTCCTGCAATTGCTTGATCAGCTGCTAATGAATACGGTCATAAGTGACATTCAGCACCCTTGCATTCAACTTCATGAGTCACAAAGATTATGCTGTCTAGTAGACAAGAGATATAAAAACTTTATCATAGACTCTAATCCTAAAACTGAAATTCCTATAGTCCTGTGGTTCTAATCCTGTAGTTCCTAATTCCAAAGCCAACATCTACTGAACCTAAACTCTTCTACCACCTTGAACTCTAATCCAAGCAGTAGCCATAATTTTACTTCAGAGGATCCTGATTAACCCAATCCCTCACAAGCACCAGCTCTATTCCAGCCCCTTTTGGTCCTAAAGCTCCAAAAACTAATATTTACAGTTTTTACTCAAGGGTCTCATAGAGTCCATATTTCTTATTGTAGTCCCAGCAGGTAGTCCTTGAAGTATCCCATTCCAAACCAGAAATGTTCAATACTTTACTTGAGGGATTTAGCCATTTCTTGATCAGGGAATTCTGTGCTGTCTTTGGCAGTATCTCTGATTTAGGACCTAACTCCAACCCTGCCATTAACTCTAGACTTGGCAAGTGGAACTTGAGAGATCAAGGCATAAATTTTACTTCAGCCTCAGCACGGACCAGATACCTCTTACAGAGGAATCCTAATCCTATTCCTTACCCTACAGTGCAGTTTAACTGAATTTTGTGCCAGCACATAAATAATCTCATGCCTTCTCATACAGAGTTTGGCTCTTGGCTGTCAGCTGATATCATCACCAGACTGAGCCTTTCCTAAAGCAATGCATAAATATTTATTCAAGACATCTATATTCTGTGTACCAAGGCAGCAGAAATGCTCTTTTGAAACCCAGAGTGGGGAATATGAATGTCAAATTCAAAGATTTCCCTTCCTGTGTGCCTTAACTTTTTTTTTTTAAGTAAGCTTTTGTGTTTGATGCTCAACATTGTGACTCCTCTGAATTCTACTAATATATCTAAGTCATCCACCATATAGGAGTGAAACAGTTCTGTTTAGATGCTTGAATTAAAATTCTGGTACTCACCTAAAATCATATAACGAGGGTGTGACATGCAGGACACATACTTTAATGATGAAATTTCTGCATTTTATGCATGACAATTAACCAGGAATAGAAGCAGACATGCAACTTTGCCAGTGTAGTCGTGGCCGAGTGGTTAAGGCGATGGACTAGAAATCCATTGGGGTTTCCCCGCGCAGGTTCGAATCCTGCCGACTACGGCGCAAGCCATTCTTTTTCTCGCATGGGGCTCAGGTCAGAGATATTACATGGAAGCTCACTGGTTTGTTAAGGCTGAGGTCACGTGGAGAATCCTCAGGGCTATCATAAGGGACCTCAGGGCACTGGGGTGGTTAGCGGGAGCTCAGGTGATATTTTCCACAACCCCTTCAGTACCACTAAAAAATGCTGAGAGGAACAGGAAAATGTGACCAATTGACACATGGGTAAGAGGCTGATGCCCTTGAAGGAATTTTAGGTTTTTTGATTGTGGGGCAGTTTATGCAGTACCGGGCATGCTGGCAACATATGGGATCTACCTGCCTCAAAAGGGTACATACATACCTAGTTTGAAGAGGAAAGAGATAAAACAGCAAGTAGATTCTTGTCAGTGAACCCTGCCAATTCCTATGCTAGGATCCTTTTCCCCTTTTGAGGCAGGTAGATCTAGGTATGTTCAAACTAGGTTTGAAGAGAAAAGGGGTAAAACAGCAAGTAGATTCTTGTCTAATTGGTGCGCCATGGAAGTGCCACTGCTATTTCATTAATCACAGATTATCAGGTTCAAAGATGTGGTACTCCAATATAACTTTTCTGGAATTGTTCTTTAGAGTAACTGATGGCCAGTATGTAACATTATTTATATTCTTTCATGTGATTGTCCACCTCACATTCAATTCATGAATAATTAATTGTTAGCATTATGAAAGTTATTTTTATTTTTTTCATCAATGTTTTCTTTTGTGGATGATGAAACACAAAACTTTATTGCCAGAATGGTATTGCTTTTTGATACATGGCTGATGAAGAACTTCCCTGAAAAGTAACGTCCTTGTTTTAAGGGATTTTATCTTTTTCCTTAATGTTCCACGTCACTTACTATTAAAAGCCTGAAAAAAATAAGGAGGAAATTGATCACTGATATTTGATCTTTGTATTTTCTTAAGAAATTGAGACAGAGCAAAGTTAAAAAGAACTGAAATTATTTTAAGTTAGAAAGTGGTAGGAAATTGCTAATTGTTCCTCCAGAGAATCTGGAGGTTACGGATGAAAAATGTAACATTGAAGAAAATACTTAGGCAATTATGAAAATGTGTGCTTATCCTAAAATTTTGGAGAATTATCTTCCACTATGTTGCCCACATTCAGTTTATCAATTTCATTCCTCCTACAGCCCATGGGAAGAGGTAAATAGTCTGAGAAAACAATTTACTTGCCTGTCTTAAAGATTTGTTTTAGATTGAAAGAAAACACAACCAGGAAATGCCGTCACTGTTCACTGATTTAGGGGTCTTCCGTTCTCAGCTGTTCAGCTTGTCTGTTATGCAGTTTGTGAGTGACAAAATAAATCCCATCCTCATAAGGCTGCATGAACCACCCAGTTGTCAAGAAGCAACTCACTTATGTATCATTCTTGGCAGACTGAAGTTAAATATGTGTAAAATCACTGCAATTAAGGAAATATGGCAAGCCTTGTATTATGCTGCATAAAAATGTACAGGGTTGAAGTGATGAAAGTAGGAATAGCATTGATTATGTAGCTTACCATTTATTTCAAATAAAATCTATCAGTATCTGAGGAGAAGAAAATAATAAAAGTGTCATTCACAGAAAAACTATTTGATGTTTCTGAATTCAAATTTTTAGAATATATAGCTATGCTGTCTTTAAACACTCAGAATGATCTGCAGCTGTCTATAAGCCTAAAGCTTTCTGTGCTTTTAAATGCACAAAATGGATTTTCAGTTTCCAAAAGAATTAACATTTAATCCCAGTTACTAGAAAGAGAGTAAGTTCTAATAAATAAGTTCCTTCGATAAGAAATTCAGTTATTCACCCTGAAATATGTCTGAGTATGAAGGCCAAGACAGGGATTGCTGTACAAAAAGTTTTGAGAAAATTATTTAACTGCATAAATACAGGGGACAGCATGTGTTAAAATTAGTATTAAAAAAAATTATAATTGAGTGAAACTCCCGTGAATATCGGCACTTGTCAGACCCTTTCATTCAAATCAAATTCTACTTCACTGACTTTCTATAAGTTCTATTTAATAATTAAGAATATCTCAGATGTAATTAGATTTGAGCATTTTACACATTTTCCATATACTATTTAAAATTATGTATGTTTTACACACCATTTGAATAGTCTCTTCAACATTATTGACTTTTTCTTCTAATGATATAGGAGCACATTATACAAGTCTCTGTTTAAATGAAGTATCACATGGTAAAGCATGAACTGCTGAACTGCTTGAAAAACTTTAAAAATCACATTTTTTTCTCACTGTGTTAAAAAAAATATATAGCATTAAGAAACAGCTGAATAATGTGTGAAATTCTATTGGGTGTGATCACATTCAGCTCTGAAGAACCACTGGAAAGGAACTTTGCTCTGCCTTTGTCTACAGTGCTGTCTCTACTAGACTTGTGGCCAGCAAGAATGGATAAGCATCCAGGAGAAAATGCAGTGCTGGCTGCAGCTTCCATAAGAAATGATGACATTCATCATGAGTGGATGTTTGAGAAAATGTAACTGTTCTCTCACATGTGGAAATTGATAGCCCAGAAAGATACAGGTCCTTGATTAGTCTGGGAAACATACAGCATAGTGGCAGTGATTTGTCTCGTACATTTATGAAAGATACAAATGACCCTTGGAGACAGCAGAATAAATTCATTCAATGAAAATGGAAGAGCTACTTTCAGAGAATGTGGAGTTTTTTCATTGAAGAACTTGAAGCGGCCAGAGCTACCACTGAAGTCAGCATGTGGTCAGAAATCTGAAGAAATGAGTAAGGGCTGGAATCATTCCTAGCCCTACATAGACAAAAGTATTCCTTGCAGTACTCACAGTACTGTACAGCATATTCATATTTATGATTTGTTAATGTGTAATTAGTTTCCAAAATAATTTTGCATGTATTGTCAAATACATCTTTGATTTACAGTGTATACCAGCCAGGCAGTCAGATACATAATGCAGTTTGTCTATAATGTTCATGAATAAATAATCATTGTCAGGAATTTTGAATTGATTTTGAAAAACAGACTGTGAAAATCATTTACTCTGCAGATTAATTGTATTTTAGTCATTCAATTTCATGAGCATGAATACCTATTCCAAATAAGAAGAATCAGGTAATGACATATCTAATATTAATTTCCACTACACAGACCATGCAAAAAGATGCATTGCTGCAGTACATAGCGGACGTAGGGTACACGTCTTTAATATTAATAATTTTTAGACCACTTCTTGACAGGTACAGAGTTGAGCCAGTCTACTTGGAATGATCTCTCACTAGATTATGTAAATCTTGGTGGTGTGACTCATAAAAGCAGAACCTACTCTGATTTTTGTAGTTAAAATGTTTTTACAAAAAAATATACGATATTTTTTTAAAGTGACAATTTCAACTGTTACTGCTGATGTTGATTACAGTGTTGTCTGAATACGAAGAGAAAATGTACTGCCTCATCATAATTTTAGGCTCTTTTAAAATTACTATGATTTTTATCTTAATACAAAACAAAATTGATCAGGTTTGTCAGATATGATCATATATATGTATTTTTTTTTTGTTATTGTTGTTGTTGTTACAACTATATATTTCATACTTGATTTTGAAATTTAACAGAAATCTATTAAAATCACGTGGAAAAAAAATGAGAGAGTTTTATGGGGGTATTGCTTTGCTTTCCACAAATTCTAAAAATGCTACCTACATTTTAAGGAAACTTGTACATTTTTCCATGCAAAAACCAATTTTGAAAATGTTTACTATTATTAGAAACAGTAAAGTTTGGCAAGTGCTAAGCCACTTAAATAATAGCAAGATGATTGCCCTGGAAGCTGCAATCAATATCCATCAATGAATAAAATCCGCCCTAAAATTAGAGAGGCTACTAAAAAGTTTCTAACTTTTCATATTTTACTGGAGTTGTGGGAAACTGTTATAAGGTGAGGGAGACTTTTTTGTTTTGCAAATAAACAAGAAGATCAACATTCTTGAACAATGCAAAGGTTTGGAAATACACGCAATGGGAATCTCATAGCCAATCCCCTTGTAATGCTTAGAGAAGCTTCTACCTGCTTCAGTTTTCTTGTAAGAAACAAGGGAAGAAAATATAAATAAAGAACATGAAAAACATAAAGAACAGGGCAATCAGTCAGTGGAGAAGAGAGAAAATCTTTGGTTTAGGCAAAATAATTTTATATGAGGAAAACAAATAAGCAAATGAAGAAAAACAACAATGGTACACACAAAGCAAGCAAACAAACAAAAAACCTTTGAGAAGAAACTCATCAGAAAGAGGAAAATTTACTATAATAACAACATTTAGCGCACTATTACACTGATGTAGAAATATGTACTCTTATTAGAAAGGACAAGAAAACCCTCAAAATTAACCAGTTTCTCTGAAGAATGACTAGTTTGAAAATGGCTTTTGCAACTTATGCTGAAACCAGTTTAACCTTGGGTTTTTAGATGACTCAAAATCTGATCATCCTGATGAATGCAAAAATGCAAGCCATAGAGACTAAAAGCCTGACACAATTTACACTTTTGAAGGAGAGGTTACAGGAAAGACAAAGAATATGTTTTCAGAATCCAACCATTCCAAATCGACACATTTCTGACATTTTTTTCCACTGTTTCAACATTTTAGAGCAGCTGACTACATCTAATTTTACAAACTGATAAGGCAAATGGAATAAAATCTTTCAACATCATTATCACTGCAAAGTCAATTTTATTGATTTTTAAGTATGAAAGCTATTCAAATAAGTCCTTAAGCAGTGCTTTTTTTTTTGTACCTAAGTAATGTATCTACATACATTTTTCAAATAGTGTATAATATTCAATGTAACGAATTGCTTATGTAAGTAACTTTCATAGACACTAGAAACAAGCTTTGCGGAGTCTCTGTGAAATAGGAGCCAGCTAATCCTTCATAAAGCCAGGTAGCAGGAAGATGTGTTATTTTCTCTACATACATTTGTTTTCTTGGAGTTTTTAAGGATGGTTGCCAGTAGACAATACCTTAGGTACAGAATACAAATCTAAGAGCAACATCGTTTAGAACAGGAAAATAAGTGAGTTTTCTTAGGTCAATAAATGTAGTTTCCAGCCTAGCTTACTTCCTAACTCCATGCAGAAATTCACTAACCTCTACTTTTATATATGCAGATTGATCCCTCCTCACCTATTCTGGAATTCCCATTAGGTTTAGAATCAATCTTTTAAATTGTAGTCCATACCAGGCTACATATATATAAATAATGCAGTGAGAGCTCATCTCTTCGTCAGAGAGAAATCTCAACTTATAATTTCACCAAGTTATAAACAAGGGCTGTGGCAAGCAGTGAAGGCATTACATCTCCAGTAATGCTGTGGAGGCATTATATTTCATCTATTAATCCTTGTATTACTGCAAACTTCCAGAATCATTTCTGGCAAACATTCTATGAAGTAAAAAAGAATGCTTCATATTGAATTGAGCACTCTATTTTAAACTCTCATTCTTTACACAAACATATCAAATCTTTCATCAGGTTAGGTATCATAACTCTCCTTGGAAGAAAAACATTTTGGATTGGAAGGGTTTAATACGGGCCAAAATTATGGTATATGTTGTCAGTTCTCTCCTTCTGTGCCAGGTCAAGATTAGATGACTATTTGGGCACACATTTCCTTAGGCAGTCTTCTTCCCATCCATTTTATTGAGATTATTAAAGTCTATAAATATTATCATTCCCCAGTGATAATTCCCATAATCAGTTCAATCATGTCACAAAGCAAGCATTCCTTCTTCAGCAGTGTGAATTCAGAATACCAAACACTGCTCCAAGGCAATTACTTTGGTAAGATTTGAATTTACTCTTCACTGAGTTTCCACCCCTTTCATCACTTTAATTTTATTTAAACAAAACCAAAGCCTGAGAGAACCAAAACTCTTTATGTTGTCAGTAATTCCCATTTATATGCTGTTACAGTGTAAATGCACAAAAGCTGAAAACGATATAATATTAAATGAAAACTCAGGAACATCATACCATTGAAACTAAGCTCACAGTATTTTCTCTGGAGTACAATCTAAGTCTCTTCTGAAATATTCTTGAACTACCTATGATATAACTGGAATGACTGGTAACTGACTGGTATTATTAATATTGACCCTTAGAAACAGTGTTTTTATTTACAAAATACTTTACAAATATATGCCAAGAAAACAGATTCTTCCTCCTAAGTGGACACATTTATTTATTCTAAAATTTCCACTTCACAAACTACTTACAGGGTTATAGAGATCTGAAGAAGGCCATGCCAGGACTGGAAGACAGCAATTTATGATTGTTTGATCATTATTCAAACTACTGGTCCAGAAACTACAGGTTTCATTCACGATACTAAGCAAATCCCAGAAATTTATTGGCCAGGATTATCATTTCAGACTGGAATTCAAACAAGGCTTATGAGCAACGCGTTTCCAAGATATTCAATTTATTACCACAGGAATTTAAAATAATAATAATAAAACTAAGTCCAAGAAAGAAAAATAAAGCTATAATGTAACATGAATGTTATGTAATATGAATGCTATGGAAACAAGTGAGGAAATAATGGGCATCATTGGATATTAAACAGAATATTCTTTGTCTTATCGAAAAACTCAAACTGATTCCTTCACACAGTTGAGAAGACCTGTAAAAACGAATGCCTGGGAATTCCTGAATTACAGGAAAGATTGCATGGAAATGATCCAAAAATACTTTTATCTTCCATGGAAATACTGTAGTGCAAATGCAAATTTAAATCCATTTTCCTTGGATAATTTTGGGGCAGAATACTGAACTGCAGCATTGAAAAACTGACAACTGAGAAATGTGATGGCTGAGATTGCTGCAATTGCTATAACTGCCATATACTCCAGTTCTCCCTGAAGATCAGAACAGAGTTGATTTAATCTTTTCTGATAAAAATCTTACTGGAAACTGAAATATGTCAAGCTTTTTAACTAAAGGATTTCGACCTCCCCAGTCAATATCTTAAACTACATTTTTCACAGAAGTAAAAGACAGATACCTCATTGAACTATTTGTTATTAGACTTTCTGTCTACAAGAAAACAAAGATATTCATTTTCATAGGCTTAAAAGCTGAAGTGTCTACATGGTAAATGCATAAAATGCTATTGTCTGTCTTCTACTAGCTAATCATTCTGGTTTTTATGTATGGTTTGGTGAGACGTATTCCTGATATTCTCATCAAAAGGGCTACTTGTACAATAAGCATCCTCCTGCTTTCTCTCTCTGTATTGTGATCTGCAGAACATAAGTCAGCTTTACTCAGGCTTTGACAGCATCATTTCATAATTACGGGCACAGTGGATCATTTTTTCAGCTAGTATGTCCCATGCCATGGAACTAATGCCACACAAATGAAGATTTGCTTTTAGCAGGTCGGCTTAGCAATTCATTGAGCAATCTCTCAGCTGTTCACACATTTTAAAATAAGAAAATAGCTCTAAGCAACCATTTTTCTGAGATAAACATCAGATGCCCAGGCCAACACAGCTCAGCCCTGGAGTAAAACTGCCTCACTACTGCTTGGAATCATATTGTCCAATACATTTTAACACTACTAAGAGCAGAATGACAACTCATATGGAAATGGCCGGAAGGCTTGATGTGAAAATTTTTAATTTGTACAAGCGTTATAGCCATACAGAATAACAGTGACAATTACCATAAAGCACACATTAACATTTGTTTGAAGTCAGATGCCCTTTTAATTCCAAACATGCTGATTTACCTCTACAACAGCTTCAACAGCTTTTGCTATCCTCTGCATGAGTTCATCATCAAGCAAGATAGTGAGAGGGGATGCTGCCAGACTGGCAGAGTTTGTCTTCAGTCATGTATCGACAGCACGCATGGCTGAGGGAGCAAGCTTCCTACCTCTGAGAAGCAAGGACAGGACAGCCAGTCCCTTGTGCTGAAGAGTAGTTGAGATGACCAGAGTAGTTGAGATGACCAGTGGTGTAAACAAAGCAGTCAGCAGTGAGCTGCACCAGGCGCATCTCTGTGCTGGTAAAGCTCTCCCTGTGGTTGTAAGACCATCTCAGAGTATCTGCAGGTCGAACATGTCACTATCTACACTGAAAAATATGGGGCTGCAGCACATCATGCCTCGATGGAACAAGGAATTCTTCTCATGGCAATCTTATTCAGGAATGGTGGAAAAGCACGGCCTTACTGAGGACCATGTGTGACAGCAGCAGGCCTTGGCGCTGTAGCTTAGTTAAGGATTGTTACTGTCATACTACTGTGAATTGAGTGAACTGTCTGCCATTTAATCCGGAGAGATGAATTTTTGAAGCTGTCTCTAATAAATCCTGACAGGTAGTCGCAGCATAAGCACAGGGCCAAAGGCTATCCCTGACTGACAAAGAACATTTACAAATCTTGCTTTTGTTCTGCTTGTATCGCTTGAATCTTCACAGCTTTGAAAATCACAAGAACCATGCATAAAAATGGCTTTCACTTTCAGCCTCAAGCCTGCAGAGATTTGTAGAACTGCAAAGATTTCCCCAATGACTGGAAGAAATGGTACAACCCAGTCATAATTATATCACGAGAGAATACATTTCAGTTTAAGGTGGATGACATCTGCATCCTTCACCTATTGTGGACTCGTTTACTATACAGCAGTGACAAGCTGAAATTATTTGCGATTAGATTTTAACATTCAGATTTGTTTAATTTGGCAGAAATGTCATCAGTATTTAGCCTCACACTGTGACATCTGTTTCATGGTTTCAGAGGTCACCAGGACAGTGGATAGCACTGCACTTTGCTACCCACTGGATTTCAGTTATTATTCCATTAGAGATTGCAAATTGCATAAACTGCTGAAATGTTTCTGCCAGAAATTCTTCACTCCCTGACAGTGTTTGACCATCTTGACAGTGTAATGGGAAAATACTAGTTGAATTTTAGGGACACATATTACTCTCAAGCAATCAAGGAACTATTTGACATTATTAATATGGCCAACAGTATCTTTAATCTCAGCCCTGTGCAACACTCATCTTCCAATGCAGAAAACTTTTCTCCTACTTCCTTGAAAGGCGTGTTGAGAATCTGCATAAAAATCTTTACTGTGCCTTTACAAAGTCTGTACATATGATGGTGAACTGATGAACCTTCTATTTCCAAACCTGTCCTGAGAACCATCATCAACAAAACAGAAGTACTTTGCTGGAGCATTCTATCATGAATATTTGAGATTTTATATTTGAAAAGATGTAATAACAAGCTTACTTTTAAACCCTTCTTCTATTTTTCTTTTTGTATTCTTGCGCTGAATGACACAGCATTTAGTATTTGAATGCTAATTTGCTCTCTGTTCTGCAAGCATCAGACAGCTGGGGATATTGCACTGCTCACAAACTGAAAGCCTGATCAGCAATCTGTATCAGATGTGGTCTGAGAAAACTTCCACATGCATGAAAGTGCTTTACTATGACACTATGAACACGATGCCATCACTGTGATTAAATGGTAGACTAATGTTGCTTTGCCAGTTTGATAGAGAATGCTATCTACCACCAATTTTCATCTCATAATAGTAGGAGCAGTGTCACTGATGTTTTTCTAATCAGCATAGATGTAGAACCTGTCACTAAATCTTCACAATATATTAATGAATTTATCACTTTCTGGAATTAATTTAATCAAATTTGTTAAATAAAACTCTGACATAATCATCGGATTAGTACTAATAGAGGTGTCTGATGAAGCTATAAAAGAACTATTTTGCGTATCAACTAACATTTAGGCACCTGCATTGTAAATCCCACTGTAACTCTCCTCCTTGGATTACTTGTGCTTTTCTCTTTTCTCAAGAGCAAAGAAACTGCAACAGCTTACATAAAACAGTGCTATCACACATTCACCATCATGCACAGTAGATATTTGTGTCTAATGAGCTACTAGGCAAAGTATTAATGTACTCACCACTGCTGATTAGAAGTTAGATAATTTGCTGTCCAGAGAGCTGTCAGACAAATGGGGCAGGATAACCTTCTGCTGCTCCTTGGAGGAGGCTGAGTCTCAGTGATGAAGAGTGGCAAATTTTGGTCTTTTTTTTTCCTCAGGGTTTTAGACCTTTCCAACCATGCTACTTTACTGTATCTTTGAGCTGCTAATTACTACTGTCTCAACAGTTATACTTGTACACATTTTTTTCTCTTTTGCTTTTCCTGGATGGATTTAATTCAAATACTTTCTTGTATATTAACACCTTTCTCAGTAAGGTTCAGCCAAAGTCACTCTACTTTGCTGCTCCAAAGTGAGATCCTGGGGTGAGGGGTGCAGATCCCCTTCTTAGAATCACAGAATCCTTAGCATTGGAAGTAATCTAGTCAAGATCTCCTGCAATGAGCAGGGACATGCACAGCTATATTGCTATATTGCTCAGAGCCTGGCCTTGAAAGTCCCTAGAGACAGGGCACCTCACTGTAAAAGACTTTTTCTTATATCTAACCTCTTTAAGATTGAAACAGTTTCCCCTTGTTCTATCACAACAGACCCTGCTAAAGAGTCTGTCCGCCTTATTACTGTAGCTCCCCTTTAGATACTGAAATGTCACCTTGGAGCCTTCTCTTCTCTAGGCTGAACAGCTCCAGTTCTCTCAGCCTGTCCTTTGGGCGTTTTTGTGGCCCTCCTCTGGACACACTCCAACAGGTCCTTGTCTTTCTTGTACTGAGGACACCACATCTGAGTGCAGTACCCAGGTGAGGTCTCACCAGTGCAGAGTAGAGGGGCAGGATCACCTCCCTCAACCTGATGGACATGCTTTTTTTGATGCCAACACTCTCTGGATTTGATCCTGCAGCCAGTTCTTCATCCGTCAAACAGTCCAACCATCACAAACATATTAATTTCAATTTGGAAAGAAGGCTGTTGTGGGGTACTATGTCAAAGCCTTAGTGAAGCCCAGATATATGATATCAGAGGTTCTTTCCTTGTTCACTGATGCAGTTACACCATCACAGAAGGCTACTAGGTTTGTCAAGTAGGATTTGCCCTCTGTGAAGCCAAATCACCTCCTTGTCTTCCATGTGCCTGAGCACAGCATCCCGGAGGATCTCTTCCATCATCCCTCCTGACACAGAGGTGAGCCTGACAGATTGATAGCTCCCAGGGTCATCCTTTTTACTCTTCTTCAAAATGAGTGCAATGTTGCCTTTTTTTCCAGTCACCAGAGACTCCATCTGACTGCCATGACTTTTAAAATATCACTGAGATATTTGGTGACATCAGCCAATTCCTTCAGGATTCTGGGATACATCTGAGATTAGGAACCATAGATTTGTGAATGCTCAGGTTCCGATGATAAAAGTTCAGGTTCTTGATGATACGCTGTCTTTTAAATATAAATGCTTGGTCTTGCACTTGGCTCGAACCCCTATTTAAGCCTTTACCTTATGTATTTTAGACCTAAGCAGGATGAATGCCTTCTGAGAGTCAGTGTTCACATTCAATTCCTGTCTTACCTTCCTAACACAGTATTTGAGGGATCTGCTTTTGCGTATCAAGAGCCTTGATATGCAACATCTTCTGCTTTATTTAGTAAGCCACCTGTATAGCTGCTGTAAGGAGTACTGGCTGTAACATTTGAGGAACTAACACAAATGAGGCATTGTATTGCAAATTATTGGGGAGTGGTTATAAAAAGCTTTTCATTACTTACAGGTGTCTGCAAACCATATTACATTCAAAACTTGAAATGTTATTCATGCAACTGTATAACAATTAAGATTTGTTATTGCTCTTCAACTCCAGTATTACTGTACTAATTATGGCAGTGTGATATACAAGAGGGACACTAAAATGAATGCTGTACGAAAGCAGAGAAAACCTATTTCTAGTTTTAGAATATATAAATCTGCTTTTCCAAGTAGATATCATACATGTATACATACATTTACCCATTGCAAATTAATGTAACATGCTACGTGGCTTGTTATACGAATAGTGAAGCTAGCTCCAGATTTCTGTTTGTTTCCATTTGTTTCTATTTGTTTCTTACTTTCTTTCTTGTTCTTTTTTTATTATTTTTTACATTATTTTCTGATAGAAATACATGTCAGTTCCACTTTTCTCCACAGTAAATCACCATCTGTATGAGTTTTGTTAAGACCTGCTCTGTTGGTATGTTACAAGCTAAGTTGATAGACTAATAAATGCTGTAGCCTTTCTAGGATTCTTATTAGTATCAAGAACTGCATAGATATTTTGGGTGCAATTGTATATGAGACTAAATTTACCTGATTAATGTAGGTGCAAAATATGACCTAATTGATAAATGTTCCATTAGAGTCAGTGAATTTGACATTGTCAATGGAACTTGGAAAGTTACAGGGAAGTCATTTGGGATGAGAGAACTGCAGGAAATAACTAACATATTGCATTTTATTATATTTATGATTTAAAATATGAAGAGTTTAATATTGTGTCTCTAAGAGATTCCACACTACTCTCTGACAGCTGTATGAGCTGTTCCCAAAACTGTATGAGCATCCCAAAGGATGCTGAAAAAGCAGAAAACAAAGGACAGAGAAGCAAAATATAAGGAAAGTCAAGCCACCAGATTATATACCAAATTTGTTCTACTTTTAAATTAAAACAAAACAAGTTTTCTTTTATAAATTTATTTATTTATTTTCTGTTATGCAAAACCATCTTACCAGATGCACTAGATTAGTTCAGATTTCTAGGAATATCTCTTGAAATTAACACGTATGCTCCCAGATCTTCAGAAAATGCAGTTCCCCCTTTTCTCTTAAATATCAAGCCTGTGTAAGAAAGTTTTATCCAGGAGAAAAATGCACAATGCAAGTGAAAAATATTTTCAGGAAAGTGCAGAGATGATTTAAAAAAAAAAAAAAAAAAAAAAAAAAAAAAGAAACTGATCAAAAATATAATCTTGAAAGACAATATTCACAATATCATTGCAGTGATCATCTGCTCAATTTTCTTTGTAAGCCGTTGTGAGATTATTTAATAGAAAGAAGTTCATCTTGAGTGCTTTCTTTATACGCTTGTCATGAGCCCCACAGTCACGTGGTCTGACTCAGAAATTTCTGTTTTGTTCCTTCTTTGCTGAATTCAGTGGTCACTGAAAGTTCTGTCCATTGCCATCTCCAGTTTTGGACCGCTTCCATTGGATCTAATTTACAACTGTTTCACTCCAGTTCTTCACTGAGGTACCTCCATGGATTTTTTTGTTCATGGAAAATTGGAAAGAAATTAGGAGTGCTATTTCTGAACTTACATACATAAGAAGGAAAGCAAGAGAGTAAGAGGACAATCTGTACACACTACATTTTAAAATGTATTCAAATATGTGGATGTAGAGTTATCAAAGATACTTTAAAAAATTAATCGAGATAAGAAAGTGTCTTTAGAAGGATCACTCCAAAAGTAATGCCTCCTATTTTAGTATATTGGCCCACAGTGTCAGAGGCAGATGGCAGTGGTATGGCAGTAGAAACTGAACCTTCCCACCAGTATTCCCTCCCATGTGTAACATGGCATCAGAGGGACAGTCTGACAAAATGGCATCTGATGAAGCAAAGGTGTATCACTGAATCCCTTTATGGGGAAACACAGCACCCACTGACATTCATCAGTGCTTGCTGGCCGCTTATGGAAACCAAACAGTGGATGTGAGCACGGTGAGAGGTGGGTAGCTTTAGTAGTGGAAGTGTGGCATGCAGTCTTTTGTTTTCTGGTTGTGAAAATAGCATAGCTAATGTTGATGGCTATGTTGTAAAGTAGCGCTTTGTAGCTGAGAGTTTCCTCCATCAAACAGTGTTACTGTGATCTTTGTATCTGCTGTAGTTTCCATGGAAAAAAGGAGAAGGTATTACTTTTGATGTGACCTATGTATTTTTTATCTTTAACAAAGAATATTGCTAGTAAAACAGTGGCTATGAAGCCAAATTTTAGGGTAAAAGTTATGAAGCCATTAAATTCTGGAGAAATATTTTTTTACAGTTCATATTACCTTTCTTTCCTTCTTTCTTTCTGTATTTCTTTTCTTTCTTTCTTTCTCTCTCTCTTTCTATCCTGAGTGAAAGTGAAGCTTTAATTCTGGTTTGTGATTCACCAGAAGTACTAACAAGTAACCCCTACTGCAAACAAATATCTTTGCATGTCATATCTGTTTAGCAGCATTGAAATAGATGTCACCAGTCTCAGCTGGCTTTATTTTAATTAAAGTAAGCTATGTGCTTGTGGCAGAACACATTTCTTACTCAAAGAAACCAGGAGGGGAAGCTACAAAAAGTGCTGTTGTGTTCCAGATGGTTCATAAGGAAAAGAAAAACAATGTATTTCATACTGAAAGTCTATTAGAAAATCTCATTTACACTGATTAAAGGGACTGTTTAATTGCTGAGCAGTTCATTCACAAAAGCACACACGGAGCATACAGCATACCACACGGCCTTGGGTTTTGTGATAGTGCTTAAACAGACACTTGGTTGCATTAATGTACTTTCCTGAAAAATGGGAAGAATTAAAATCAATAGCAATTTACCGAATTTACTATATTCATGTTATGGAACCAAAGGAATGCAATCCTTTTTTGTTTCACTGTGGACAACGTTCATTTTTTTTATTATGTATCAGAAATACTGGTTTCCATTATCTTGCTTTACCTTTTTGAAACTCAGAATCCAGGCATCACATTAAATTTGTTCCTTTGGAAATGTAATCTCTTAAAGTAACATTCATTGGGAAGGTGTTCATGTATAGATACACGGTACACCTATTTTAACTTCATGTAACCAAACTCTTAGTTCAATTTTATTTTCTTACTTTGATAGATGATGTATTTTAAACATGCTTGGTGTAGCAATATGCTAACATTCCATCTCACTGATATAAAGCACAGTGAAATCAAGGGAAATTGTGTGTACGATTAAGCTTTGTGAGTCCATTAGAATTCTGATTATTTAACAAGACTGTTGCAAGCAGAAGACACCAAATGTCACAAGTGTGGATGTGGGAAGTTTAAAAAGGGATCTTCTCTAATTTTTCACAGCAGCAGAGTAGATAAGTAACATAAAATTAACATCTCTCCTGCAAAACTGATACATTGAGTTAATTTGTATCAGCTCCAGCTGAGAGCAGAACTCTTGGAATTTTAACTTTTATATTTGTAATAAAACATATAAGTAACATATAAATAAACATAACAAAAGATGGAAGAGTACAAGACTGCAGATACTTTCAACACACAGGGAATTTACCACCATCTTGAATCTAAGCAAACTTGAGATTTCTGATTTATAATAATTTTTAGAAAAATCTTCCAAATGAATGACACGTTTGCAATCACTAGCAATGTTGTCAATATCTTTTTCTACACTGGGAGGCAACTTTTGGGTCTCAACAAAGCAGACATTTTCTAGATTAGGGGTCATTTATAGACTGGGCAGATTCAGAGGGTGGTGCATGACAGGAGAGGCCACTGACTCTCCCACAGGTTGGCAATACTAAGTAGTAGATGCCTGTCCTAGCCTGACCTTCTGCCTTCTGAGCAGCCTGACTCTCCTCCTTTTTTGACAAGAAAATGTGCAGAAGCAATCCCCACTGCCCAATCTCAACAAAATTTTACTGGGCAGCAACCTCTACAATGCTAAACCCCTTGAAATGACAATTTTCTGACCCAGGAACTATTCCACCCAGGCCTGCTCTGAAATTTCATTGACCTATCCCCAATCCCAATCCATTCCTCCTCTCTGACTGCACATCTGAGGTGCTACACATGCATAATTGAATGTCTCTGAATTACTTTTTAAAAATTTTCCTTCTTCTCTGAGCTTCTTCTGAGCTGTCTTACACTGAGTCTGCTTGGTATTATGTAATCTAGCAAACAAACCTTCTAATTTACACACTAATGAGCTCTGACTTAGAACACCTTTTGCAAGCAAATTCAAATAATTTATTCTGGAAGAAATGAACTGAAAAGACAGGCTGCTTATTGAGTACACTTCAGACATTTTGGTCTTAAATTTTGGAAGAACAGAAGATCGTCTTTATAATCCTTTATTTCTTTTCTACTCCTTAATAATTTTGGGAATTATTTTATATTTTGAACCATTGAGAAGAGGGAAATAACATCTGTAACCTAAAGATTGAAACAAAACATTGAAAAAAATGCAGATAGAATCTCAGATAATTAAAAGTTTACATCTATGAGAACATGAAAGTGAGCTCCTCTTTTGTCATTTAAATGCATTATCTGAAAGTCCGTGACCTATAAAACATAATGCAGTGCATTAATTATGAACATAAATATCAAAATAATATTTTAGCAACTGAATGGAAGAGGATCAGCAGATTATTTTGATGAACAATATGCAATTGTTTTCTTCAAAGCACACTCAATTTAACTAGAAATCTTTGTATGAAATTTATTTGACCTGCATTGATACTGAAGCTTTTGTAATCAGCAGACTCATTGTTTCAGATAAAAAAATAAAAACCAAGACACAAGGACTTTATTTTCCTTTTTAAGAATTTAAATAAAGATCTACCAGAAATCATTTAACTGTCTTCTAAGAATATTGAACCTGAAGAATTTACATGTCCTCCAAATTCTGTGAAGATAAAGTACAACAGAAGCAGTTTCAACCATCAATTTTAATGGCAATCTCTGTATTACAATTATCTTTAAGTATCACAATTATATATATCTAGGTGTGTGGCTAAATTTTTTTAAATTTAATGATAAATTGAAATAAGCCCTGAGTTACTTCACTACTCTACAAGAGAAAAAAAAAACGAAAGAGAGAGAGACAAAGAGATCATCGGTTCTGCTTCCAGGATTGGTCCAGCCAGTGGAGGATGTTCTCAGTCTGTGAGAGCATTCATTCCAGTACTTCAAATTATTGGAAGTACAAAGTCCCCCAGAGCTTCCCTCATGCATCTCTTTACATCTGCTAGACTGAGAGAGTTTGCCATCATTAGTTTGTCAGTAAGTTCACTGCAAACGTGTATGCAATAAACAAGTTTGCCATAAGCAAATTTGCAGTCAAAACTTCTGCAGCAAAACATGAAAGTTTTGGACTGAGCAAGGCCTTCCTGTTTACACAGGCTCCATCTTCTGAACCAACTCTTAAGTTTTCAGTTTTTTGGAAATGATCTTGCAAGTATTTGAGACAATTCCAGGCATACCACAGATCAAGTGCTAGTAAATTGCAGAGCCTACTTGAGGTCCCTGATCATTCTCAAATTTGTAGTAGCACCAGAGGGAAGAAAGAGGAAGGGAGCATGGAAAAATATGGCAATATCACCAGCAAGGCATCAGCATGTATGTAGGTGGGGATGAGTGCCATTGCCATGAGGAACAGGGAGGCAGAGGATCAATGATTCTGAGTAATATAAAATCAAGACATGCTCTTCAGTTCAGGGATATTTTGAGACAGAAGCAAGCAATAAAGAAAGTGTTTAAGGAATCTAACTAACAGCCAAAATTCTATTTTCATAGAGGCATTCTTTGAAACAGAACAGTTTAGGTGAATTTTTCCCAACACAAACTTAAGCAGAGCAAAGGTAAATACATGCAGAGCAACTTATCAGTGCATGCTGACTATGCATTGCCAAATTACAAACTGCTGAAAGCAAAATCTGGAAGTGTAAAGTTTGTCCTTCTCAATAATTAATATGACCATTATCTGAAGAGAGGTTGTTGCCAAGACTCATCCATTTACATACACACAGAGAATATTTCACTGTTCATTGCAGATTTTCGTTGTATTGAACTATTAGAGCATAGACAGAATAAATCACATATTTCATTTATAGTAGAAAAAAGCCAGTAAGCAAAATTTCTAAACTATCACAGTACCAACTGAAGTTAGATGTTATGTGGAGCCTATCTTTCAAGTTATATTTTTACTTACATTGATTTTACCTCATATTTACTTGTTTCTTAATAAACCCATTAAAAATGAGCAGCAAGATAATATATTTAAGTGTGCTTTGCAGAAGTATGCATGATTCTATGATATATTAGTAGGTACAGTTAATACATTTACATTATTGAATTCTAAATGTCTTAGATTTTTCCACTTCCTGAAACACATTGTTCTGTTCCCCTGTTACCACAGGACTATTTGTTCCAGTCTCTGGTGTTTATTTATTTGTTGTGCTTGTTTTGAAAGCAGTGCTTCAAGCACTCTTCCTATTTTTCCTTCTTCTTTCACTGCTGTTGTGCTTTGCTTTACTGAAGGATTTCAGTGCTTTCTCAAAAGTGTGTTGCAATGATAAGAAGAAAATGCAGCAACCTCATTCCAAGGTGTGGATGTTTAACTTCTGATCTCATAACAACCATCACACTTGCAGCAGTTTAGAGACAGGTGGGGGTGAGAAAGGGAGGTCTGGTTGTTATTAGCCCTGGATTAAGACAGTTAAATGATAAAATGCCATCTTCTTATTTCTGCAGCCAACCATCAGCCTATCAAACCTCCCCAACTAATTTCTTCGAGGGCCGATAGTAAGTGCAGTGTTGGGTCACTTGATTCACTTTTTCTGCCTAAAGACACCAATGAAAAAAACGCAGCTTATCAAAGCAAGCCAGTGCAGTGAAAACAGTATTGATCCTGTTTAGGCCATCAAAATTACATGGCTGGAAGGACAGTAAAAAATTATCTTCTGTATTTTTCAAACACAGGTAAATGTCCAAAGTCACAGTCCATTTTATTTTGATTCTTCAAATGAGTGACTGAAGTCTGATCAATATGAAACATTCCAAAAAACTCAGACAAATTTTTCTTCACATGAAAGTGCTTTGAAAAGTAGTAGATAGATCACAAATCACTTATATAGGAAAACGAAAACATTAAAAAAAAAAAGAAAAAAAAAGAAAAAATGAAGTATGAAAAATTTTTAATTGTCAAGAATTTGCTCACATTTATGGTAACTTGCATACAAATTAGACTGGTAAAAAAAAGAAAATGAAACAACTTTGTTGAAAACCTTTGAAAACCTGCTTGTCTTGTCCCTTTCCTAATGTCAGTACCAGGAGAAGACAGGTTATGTAAAGCTTTTTGAGATTGTAAGGTATATTTAAAGAAACAATATGAAATTGAATGGAAAACAATTTTTTATACTTCATTGATAATTTTTACTTGGATTCTTATTTCTCTGGTACTGAAAATTTCCATTTCACCTGGGAAGCATATTAAGACATTCACAGTACAGAAATGGAATGTAGTTATAGTTTGTCTGCACTAGCAGCAAAAAAAAAACCAGTTCAGTCTGTGATTTGCTCTGTTGCATACTCCAGACTATGCAAATCTCTGTCTTCAGTGTTCCAGTATAAAGGAACAATACAATGTGAGCTACAGATGCTCAAATAAGATAATATTTGTGGAGATAAATAACAATAATCCCATTTTCTAACAGATTCATATTTCATAACCAGTACTGCAGCTATTGTTACCTTTATGGAAAGAGTGATGGAGCACTGCAACAACAGAGTTTGTGGAGTCTTCTTCTACAGAGATATTCAAGATTCGTCTGGATGCCTACCTGTGAGAAGTGTACTTCTGCAGCTCAGTGCTATGTTTCTGGTGCATGAACTTATCCCTGGAGTTCAGGGGTAACCTGCACATCCTCTGGAGTACACGTATATGCAGACAGAACCAATACCATGTGTCATCTCCATTCACTGAATACCTTTGCAATGATATTATATCCAGCACCAGTAGGATAAGATTATCCAGGGTACTTTCTCAGAGATGCAAATCCCTGGCCAGGTCAACAACCCAGACTTATTTGGAATGTAGTGTAGGCCATCTGCAATGGCAATAAAGACAATAGGTGCAGGCTACTCCTAGGACCTGCCCAACAGGTCCCACATCCCCCTGGTATTTACACTCATTATATTGTGCAGCCAAGACATCAGAGTTTTAGTGTTATCCAGCAGTTCCAAATTAATCATTATTTATTCTGTCACTGAAGAACCTCAAAATTATTTTGCTTGGCCATCAGAGCTGTTATTTTATCCATGCTATGAGGTGATTAACACATTTTCAGCTGCCATTAATACAGAATCGTTATCTGGTCTTCAGCTTCAATCGTTATTTCATTTGTGTGACAGCTTGTTCCTATACAGTTTTGCATTACTTACCTTTGCATCAGGTAAAATATAAGCTTTTTTAACAATGCTTTTGAAAATACGGAAAGACAGAAGTTACAAGGAAGCTAATTTCCAACAAGATTTTCAACACTTCCAGAGGAATCAATCATTACATTTGTGGACTGTACACAAACAAAACTTCAGATCACAGATAGGAGTTGCATTTCTTACTACACTCCTAACAGTACATCAGCTAAACACAGGGACATCTACTGGTAAGCAAAAAATAATAATAAGAAGAAGAATTACAAAATTCCATAAATATTAAACGAAACATTGCAACATGAAATGATTTTGCCTTGGACAGGTGCAAATTGTGTGTCATAAACTGAAAGGCAAAAAGAATTTTAATGAAGCTAAAAGAAAAGAGCTCACATATAACCAATCTTGAGTATTCCAAAAGTTGCCTTTTCAACTTATGTTTCACAGTTGATTTACAATACAGAACTTGTGTTTGTATTCAATGATAAGAGAAAAGGGGAAAGAATAAATAATAATTAAATAAAAAACATACTTTTGTTTCATAAGATCAAATATGAGTTGTTTTGGGTTTTTTTTTCTAATGAAAAGAAATTTAATAATCAGCACTGTGTCAGTACAGTGGAGGCTGAATTTGACTCCTAGTAATTATTTATATAATATGAAGTACTTTCAGGCTACATTCATATTTTCGGTTATATAAAATATATCCTCTCATAGTAAAGTTATACAGTGAAAGATTCAAACGCATAGTCATGAGTGTAAATAAAAAAATCAATCAGCATCATATATTGTTTTTCTAGTTGAATTAAAAATAGGAGAATCTCCAATTGAGATTACTCATATGAATTACTCAGTGCAAAAAAAATGAGTAGTTACTTGAGAAGGACAAATGTTTAGTAAAAATTCTTCCCATCAAGCAGCATGGAAAGAAAGGGGACTTATCAGGAGGGAAGGTGAAATTACCATACTTCTACTAGGGCTGTTTCAAAAGTAATGTCTCATATCTTATTATGCTGGCCCACACTGTCTGAGGTGGATGTTGGTGGGATGGCAGTAGAGGTTGAACCTTCTCACCAATACATTCCATTACATTTTGTTGCAGCAGTGGAGCAATCTGACAAAATGGCATCTGATGTGGGAGTGTGTATGAAGCAAAGGTGTGTCACTGAATTCCTCTGTGCAGAAAAACAATGGCATCCAGTGACATTCAACAACAATTGCTGAACATTTATGGAGACCAAACAGTGGATGTGAGCACAGTGAGGAGGTAGGTAATGCATTTCAGAGTGGTGACAGCTGCAGTGGTTCACCTCCACTGCTGCAGATTTTTACGAGCACAGCATGCAGGTTCTTGTTCATCACTGCTGACATTGCATAGCTAATGGTGGTAGCTCTCTTGAAGAATTTTGTTTTGTAACTGAGAATTTGCTATATGAAACAGTCTTGTGCACTTTGTTGTAGTTTCCACTGAATTAAATAGGAGGCATTATTTTTGGAACAACCTGCATATTAATAGTAGTGGAATTCAGACTATTTCCTTCTGCCAAGGTTCTCCCTGTAGTGTGTGGCAGGATTTCCTATTCATTGCTCTTCTTCTAAACCCATGATTCATGAAGAAAAACCTTTTAAAAATATCTACAAGCTATTTTATTTTTTTTAGGTATATCTGAAATGAGAGGAAAAGAAAAGGAGACAACATAAGTTTGTTTTAGCCTTGCTTCAAGTTAATAATGAGCAACAGTGCTTTGAACTGTTTATGCTGTGTATTATTCAATAGTTTAGTTTTTTTGAAGAAGAAGAAGAAGAACAATCCATAGTATAAACGACAGCCTGGATAAACACAGTGTCATCTCTCGGTTATGGATACATTTATTACAAACAAGGCTGTATTGTGCATTTCCCCAAACTATTTTGACAATGAACATAAAGTGTTGAAATAAATACCATGATGCCTAAAGCACTGAATTGTCAACTTTGTGCTTTGCGTGTAACTTTATTACAGTGATTTTTATTTCACTGAGCTTATTTTGAGCACAGGAAAGGAAAAAGAAAGAATCAACCGACAAAGCTTAAAAAAATAAAAAAATTGTCAGAACAAACAAGCAAGTACCCTGAAGATTTCAAACTTGTGCACGTGTTTGAAAGGGACAGGGAGGGGCTCAGCATTACATGTGGTTTGTACGCCCAGAAGCTTATAATAGAAACATATCATGGAATCATAAAATGGCCTGGGTTGAAAAGGACCACAATGATCATCTAGTTTCAACCCCCCTGCTGTGTGCAGGGTCGGCAACCAGCAGACCAGGCTGCCCAGAGCCACATCCAGCCTGGCCTTGAATGCCTCCAGGGATGGGGCATCCACAGTCTCCTTGGGCAACCTGTTCCAGTGCGTCACCACCCTCTGTGTGAAAAACTTCCTCCTAAAATCTAACCTAAACCTCCCCTGTCTTCGTTTAAAAACATTCCCCCTTCCTTGTCCCATCACCATACACCCGTGTAAACAGTCGTTAAATGCCCTATGAAGGGCTTGTCTTTCTCATTGTCATGCATTACAATCTCTTGTCACAATCTTTCTCACTGCATTTCTTTCATTAACTTACTTTATTGCTGTGTATATGGAAATCGATGATTAACTGAGTCCTTATTTTCATCATTAATTTAGGGACCTTTTGAAGTGGAAGAATGAAACTAAAGAACCAACGAAATTTACATAGAGAGACGATTTTAGGTGATGATAAACCTGGAACAGATTTTGTAGCTCTGAAATTTGGATGAAAAGCAACTCTGTCCTAGGATGAGATTCTGTTGGAAAGCAATTGCAAATCCTGG
Source organism: Tetrao urogallus (assembly GCF_951394365.1). Classification (NCBI taxonomy): domain Eukaryota; kingdom Metazoa; phylum Chordata; class Aves; order Galliformes; family Phasianidae; genus Tetrao; species Tetrao urogallus. The sequence continues at coordinate 91,055,670 of NC_136814.1, read as the reverse complement.
AAAGATAAATATTTCTACAAATATAGCCCACGTGGAAATTTTAATGTCGGTCAGTCTAGTCTCAGCATAATGATTTATAAATATTTTACATTATTCTTAATTATTTTAATTTTGACACAAAGATTATATTTTCTTATAAAATCAGATCTTTGTACTTTGAACATTTCTAGAGTGGAATCGTTATTATCTTTTTTCCACAAATCAAGAGGTAACTTTACAGCTAAAGAAATCACCTTCTCAACAGTATGAAAAATAATGCTCTTGTCATAGTTATTTCATCTTGGCTCTAAGTGGATAAGAAACTCATGACAAATATTTAGAGAAGTCTAAAATCACACCTAGCATAACCATTAGTATTTAACATTCCAGTGTCATCCCTCAAGCTGTCAAGTCAAAAGAGTCTGCGGGCTAATCAGAAAAGGGTAACATTAAATGAGTCATAAATTGTTACTGTAATTTAAAAGATAGAGGAAAGAGAATAAAAACTCTTGTTCTAATTTCTAATTCAATGTTCCTCATCATCTTTCTAAACGAATGTGATGCCACTGAGAGACTTATCTTGTAACTCGGCTCTGAGCTACAGCTAGAAATGTTCTGCTGTTAGGACTGTAAGTGAACCAGTGACAATTGCTTTGGATGGCACTACATTATATTCCTACTTAGCATAACAACAGAGCAATCTGCTGGGAGCTTTTCTAAGTAGGGTGCTAGAACTGGTCTGAGCTCCTTATCCTTCTGCTTAGACTGCAATCCTCCTTCCTGCATGTGGAGAAAAGTTAATCCTTTAGAAAGAAATCTATTATTTCTTTATTTCACTCTCAGCGTTACCAATCTTTCTAAGTACAGAAATATAGAGAACATTTAAATTTGGCAGGTCTATATTCTGCCTCGACTTCCACTTTTGGTAACACAATGGAGAATGTACTGAGCATAAATCGAACATTCTGAGCAATATCATCTGCTTAGATATCTATAATATTTGTTTGAAATGATAGAAAAATAACATGGTGATGTCTTCCATCAGCACAAATAAAAATCTTAGAGTATCTGACTATACAGCTCTGATTTTATTTTGCCTTTGTTCCACACAGAAATAGGGTTATCAAACAGCCTCTTACTGTGTACTTGCAAAAAGTCACTCTAGGTGAGAACTCTCTTTTTATTAACATTTTTATTATGTCAGACATGAGCAAGTGCAGCCAGTTCAATATATATTAAAAAAAAAAAAAAAAACAAAAAAAAAAAACAACAAAAAAAAAACAACCATGAGTGCCCCAGATACTTCTAACACTTCAGTGTCTCAGAACACTGCCGTTTGTGCCAGTAAAAAAGAAGAAAGGAGTCTATAACATATGACACTATCTGAAACAAGTGAGAACTATCTCTGGTGGAGAACTACCGGAATAAGTTTCTAGAAGAACATTTATACTTGTTACAGGGCAATATACATATCATTACAAAAAAAAAAAGTTTATATAGCATCTATTCTCTTTAGCGAATGCTATGTAATCTGCTCTTTCCTGACTATTCCTTGCCTACATTACCTTAACACCCGTGCTCTAAATGAGGCAGACATAGATGGTGCGAGCACTAATTTTTAAAAGCTTAAATCTCCGTGTCCCATTTTACTATGTTGTGATACTTGCAAATTTGCAGTCAAGTTTAGAGTACTACAGCAATATTTCTCCAATACTTAACACTGTATAGATATAACAAAGTTCTTAAAATTCAAGCATCTGGACTGTACTGAAGCTTATCTGATGAGGAATGAGATATGAATTATGTTGACAAAAGATCTTTGTGACAGAAATCCCTGCACTGAGAAAAACCACCAAGTTCAGCTATTTTTGCATACCAGGTTTTGATCTGTGATTGTAATCATCCCCTGCCTGATCTTCGTTGCTCAGAGTAATAGCAGATTATGCAAGACACAGGTTGTTCCTTTGGCAGCTAATGCTGACAATCAAAAATATATGAGGCGTTAAAGCCTAGAATTTCATTTCCAGTCTATATAAAAAATGTGCTTTACAAACACGTGAGAAAAGGTGGTAGGCAGGCAACTGTGGCAGGAGCTGCATATCTCAAGGTGTCACTGAGCTCTCTGAATGTGTATTCTGTCTGGGTATTGTAGGTCTCCTGTTATTTGCTCTTAGTCCATGAGTGGTAGGAGATCCTTTCAGAAAGTTGCTGAGAACCCGTATTTTGCAGTAATCATAGAATCATAGAATCTTTTGAGTTTGCAGGGACATTTAGAAGCCATCTGGTACAACTCCCCTGCAATGAACAGGGACATCTACAGCTAGATCAGGTTGCTCTGAGCCCTGACCAGCCTAGCCTTAAATTTCTCCAAGGCCAGAGCATCCATCACTGGGCAGCCTGTTCCAGTGCCTCACCCCCCTTATGGTAAAAAAAAAAAATTTCCTTACATCAGGTCTAAATCTCCCCTTTTAATTTGAAACCATTTCCCCTTGTCCTATCATAATATCACAACAGACAATGCTAAAGAGTCCGTCCCCTTCTCTGTTATAACCCGCACTCAGATGCTAAAAGTCAGATCTCAGGTCTCCCCAGAGCCTCCTCTTCTCCAGATTGAACAATCCCAGCTCTCAGCCTGTCCTCATTGAGAAGGTGCTCCATCCCCTGGATCACATCTGTCGCCCTCCAACAGTTTCATAAAGCATCACAAGGGGGAGAACGCCTCACTTCACAAACTGCAATACCGTAGAAGAACTGCTAAATGGGCATCAGGACACTTTTGGCAGAAGCACATCCTGCCTGAAGTGCAGCTCCCCCTGAAATCCTTGACTGGAAGCAATGCTATCACTCCAAACTGAGAACTGTGCAAATGGGCAGTGCCCTTATGCTGAACCCCATTGATCTGCATGAAGCTTAGGACAGATGTAGCTGCGCATTTAAATAGACCACAGTGCAGAGCTGAGGCTTCATAGACAAAAATCAATCTGTTATACTGGGAAAAAAAAAAAAAAAAAAAAAAAAAAAAGGAGGATGTAACATCCCACCACTTGATCTCTAAACCAATCTCTAAATAATAGGGATTAGGATGAGCACCACTTTATGCCTGCAGGCTGAGGTTTCTGGCATGTTCTTCTGCAGTATTTGATTCTGATCATCAGCAGGAGAGAAGGCATCCTAGTTGCCCTGATCAAGTCCAGCAATTTCCACCCTCATAAAGGGATCAGTACCATTTAAGCAGACTGCTTTTAAATCAAAGATAGTAGGCAGTACTTCAAGAGAGAAAGAAAAAAATACCCACTCTGTTTTGGCAGAGAAGTACTTATATTTGGAAAAAGAATCTTGGATGGACACAAAGCAGAAATTCTGTTCCTGCAAGGAGCCCAGGGTCTTGATTATATGACATCTCTGAGAAATGACACTTCTTATAGAAAATTGCTCTTTTATGTCTCGCTATAGTAAGGTGTTATTTTAGCACCTGGACATCTCTCTGAGCTCTCCTGTCCAATTAGAGAAAAGGTCAGTCCAAAATAAGTACAAGTCTATACAGGCTGACAAGAAGACGGCAGGGGATGCCATGAATGCAATCATATTAGTTCTGGGTAATGCTTTTCCACACGTTAGCAAATCAGCTGTTGTGCTCAGAATGAGAATTAAAATAAAAACTGTGAACTTATGACAGTAAAGAAGTAGAACAGTACAGCCAATGTTGTGGAAGGAAAGTGCAAAAGCAGCGTACTGCAACAACACACTGATATTAATGAAAGTACCAAGACGTTTGGAAAATTATTGTTAGCACAGACAATAATATATCTCATCCATGACCTTGGAAGGAAGCATGATGCTGTCATGCAGATTGCTAAAGAGAGCATTGATCCCCTCAGTGATGTGCCTTTGTTCACAGCTCCAGAGCTGCCAGGCACCAACTGCACTTTCACTTAGGTTGACTCCAAGTCTTCTCTTCACATTAGGCTGCTGTATATATGAAAATTTTCTTTCAGTATCCTGATGCAGTGAGTTCAGCTCTTAGCTAAGTTATGTGGATAAGCACTGTTTTATGTGTATATAAATTACTGTATTGCAGTATTTGTTTTTCCTTTGGTTTATTTTAAACAAAATCTGAAATTTGTTCCCTTGTCTTTACTACAAATTTCAGTATGTGAACTTCAATTATTTATTACTTATTTTAAAATCAAAATATTTTATTTTATTTAAATAAAATTTAACAATAAGAAAAATGTAAGAGTTTAGAAACATGCAGAGTCAAGAACCCAGATTCCTGAAGGCCAGATGGTATATACAGGGTGTTGCTTGGGCCATACTAAGTGAAGAGGAATTGTCTTGGGCAGCATATAAAATTTATAATAATGTATAAAATTAACAAGAGTTATTTTTAAATATTTTTTATTGAACTAGCAGACATACACATATACATGTAAGGAATTGATTTGAGCTCCTAATCAATATACCTTAAGGAATTAATCAGCTTTTAGCCATGGTGTCTATTCTAAGTGAGCTAAACCACTCTCTAAGCTCCACCAGTGTCAGCAGCCTTAGATACCTCATGCCTATAGCAATTCAGTGTAAGCTTATGCCTCTGTTGCCTAAAGGTAACTCAAAACATTAAGGACAATCTCAGAGATGTAGCTAGAGGTGCAAGGCCTGTAGACAAGCTCTTTCTTAAACAACAGTTGGAGATCAGGCAAGATACTTCTGTCTATCAGTGCAAACAAAAGTCAAACTAAAAGTCTTCAGGAAAATCTATATATCTGTTTGTTTTGTAGCTTCCTGCTACAGTTAGACCACAAAGCATGAGTTATTTTTTACTGATTAGTTTTATCCTGATTTCCCAAGTGTGGAAAAGATCAGTCCTAGCTAAAGACATCTTTATAAATATTATTTTCATTAAAGCACAATGAAACAATATTATTTTTGTTTTTAAACACTGGTCTTATTTTCTTCTTTATCTTTTTTTTTTTTTCTTCTTTTTTTCCTGTTTCTGTATCTTTCAGAGATTATCAATAACTTTTCATCACTGTTTTAAAGACTTGTTTTTAAGGGCAGAATGGATTATTAAGTCATCAGGCTTCATTTCATGGAGAGACAGGGATACTGGATACCATTCAGTCATCCTAACTAAACTAAGTCAACAACTTTGACACAAAAGTATGCCAGCAGAGTGGTTTTAGCTTTGATTTGAAGACATCATGGGATTAAAATATTGCTGCCTTATTCCCTTAGTAGATTGTTCCACAGGGGATCATACATCCTAACAGTGAAAATGCGTGCCCTGTTCTTTATATGAATCACTTTATTTTGTTATCAGTGATTTTATATTCAATTTCAGTTGCTGACTGAAACGATTTAATACTAAGGAATCCTGCTAGTTCAGATTCTATGCAACTATTATTCCCTACTGACAGCTCATTTTTCAGTTCTAGTCAGTTTGGCAGTTCTTAATCCCTATAAAGTGCTTTTTACTGCTACTTCATAATGCTTACTTTTTGTAGCCAAGGTGTTATAAGTGAATAATAGAGCACCTAAGTACATCCCTTCTTTGCTTTTAGTTTTATGAGTTCCACTTCCAATTACATGAAAGAATGAAATCATGTTTTTTTGACAAGACTTCTTTTCCATAATATTAAGTTACCAGTCTTAATTATATTTTCATCTTTTCATCTTCAGCCTGGGTTTCTACAGAAATGAGACAGTCTAGGTGCTTGCTTGCTTGTCAGCCAGTCTCACCTAAGAAAACATGAGCTGACTGGCAATTTCAAACACATTTGGCAGAGCGCAAGAGATGTCAACATATTAATGCTTCTGCTTTTTTGGGCTTTTTTGGGGGGGTGTTGGGGGGGTTGCATTGCTGTTTGTTTTTATTGTTGCTGTTGTTTTAATTTTTTTTAAAGATACAGTGAAAGAGGCCATTTAAATGCATCTGTCTAATACAGGCATCTCACATTTTTTAGGCATCAGACTTATAAATTCTCAAGTCTTGGCTTTCAAGTCTTCAAGTGTTTCTGTATTGGATTTTTTTGCTAGTTCATTGAATCCAGTTCCAGCTATTCATTTTTATCTAGGATTCCTGTCTGGCTAATTAGGTAAATAACAACAACAACAAAAAACAAACGTTTTAATTGCTAACCCTAGGGTTCTTCTACAATTCCAAAATATCTCTGATAATCTCAGATTCAAAATTAGCATCCTTTAACCACAGAATCATGAAATCACACAGGTTGGGAGGAAATTCTAAAGCTCAAAGCTCATCTGCATGAAGAAGATCTAGATAGAGTAGGTTGTTCAAAGACTTTTTAAATTTTGTACATCTCCAGAAATGGACATCCCACAACCTTCTCATACAGCCCTTTCCACACTCACAGTAACATTTTTTCCTTACGCTGCATTTATATTTCCAGTGGTGAACCTTCCATTCACTGTGTGCAACACAGAAAAATCTGTCTGCACTTGTTCTACATTCTCCCAATAAATAAGCATAGGCAGCCTTTAGTTTTTTTTAAGGATAAGCAAATACAGGATTTTTTAAAACTCTCCTTGAACATCATCATGTCTGGCTCACAAAATATCCCGGTGAACCTTTACTGGACTCATGTCCGATTTCTTTCTTGTATTGGAGAAATCTGAACTGCACACAGTACTCAAGGTCTCATGTGCTGAATAGAGCAGAAGGATGACTGCTTTGGACTTGCTGGCTCTATTGTTGCTCATACAGTTAAAGATGCTGTTAGTCTTCTTGGATTCAAGGGCATGCTCTTGGTTTGTGTTGAAATTTTTATTCACCAAGTCTTTCAACTCCAAAAAAATGTACCTACTGAGTTTTATAAGACAATAAGGTAAATCTATCTGGGGCTTCTAGATTTTATTATTATTATTATTATTATTATTATCATCATTATCATTATCATTATTATACTATTGCTCTTAAATGAACAGGAAAGCACTTTGTCATTTCAATATGTGATTTTATGTCCTGTTTTAAAACATATGAAAATTTGAAGTTATTAAACACGTTTTTACAGAATCACAGAGTCGTAGGAGGTAGAAGGGACATCTGGGCATCAAGTCCAAGCCCCTGCTGAAGCAGATTCCCTACAGCAGGTTTAGCAGGAAAGCATCCAAGTGGAAATTGAATGCCTCCACAGAAGGAGACTCCACAACCTCTCTGGGCAGCCTGTTCCAGTGCTCTGTCAATCTCATTGTAAAGAAGTTCTTTCTCATATTCAGGAGATTTTCATTATTATCATTTACTTGCTTAAAACTTAAGAAAGCTAGAATGGTACTGGCACTTATTTCATTCCATATATATTTTAACTGTACTAAAGCCCATACATTCAAATTTCTGCTGCCTTTGCAACATAACTTACAGAAAGTCATTCACTTGTCTACTTCTTTTATTTATAACTCACTATACATACAAATTACTAATCTAATGGCTTCTCACCTTTATATATGTAAAATACTGTAGCGTACTTGCCGTTCTTCCCACAAAATAGATCATTTGAAAGCAAAGTCTTTGTACTGTGAATAGAAAAAAAAAAAAACTTATTTTAAACAATTCCCTGATGTGGGTTTTACTGGATTGTTCTCTGATCATCTTAGTGGCCCTTCTCTGGACCCATGCCAAGAGCTCTGCATCTTTCTTGTTCTGGGGACTCCAGGCCTGGACACAGTACTCCAGATGGGGCCCCACAAGAGCTGAGTAGAGGGCAACAATCATCTCTCGTAAGATAAGATGCTCCCAGATCTTTAAGAAGTTTTTTCTGTGCTGGATGTCTCAGCAAATTTCATGATTTTATTCTGTGTTACTTATGCCTACTGAGAGAATTGGAGTTTTGACTCAATTATCTTCCCCTTTGGCTGCTTTACATCTGTGTGAATGCCAGCTAGTACAGAAAAAAAAAACAAAGAGCACAAGAAACAAGCATATAAAACAAGGAAATATTTTAGAGGGAACATCAGCTAGTAAGGCTAGCTAGCACCTTCAGGCCTAAGAAGATAACCTGCCAGTCTCTTCAGTACAGTGTCAATAACAAAAAGAGAGAATTCATTCAGGTAGCCTTCCTCACATTGAGCTTGAAAAAAATAAATGAATTAAGGATAAATGACTACAATAATTATGGGAATGTGGACTAAAAAAAATATATATATATATATATAAAGACACTTTCTCCCTTCTAGTTCTCACTATTAAAAATTTGCAATTTTTTTATTTAGTATTTCCATTCTTAAAAGTCTTGTTTTTCCTACACATCAAGAATCCAAACATCTGGCAAAGTTTAATTCTGCTTAGAACTGAATACACCTTCTGGTGTGCATTTTTATACTTTTTGAGAGATGCAAGCAATAAGCTGTCCTGACAGATAACACTAATCACCTGGAACATGTTTTTTTAACAACAATGTAAAGATATTTGTGCCTTTCCCGGACCTATCAGTCCCCTTTTCTGTGACAAAAGTTGCAAGAGGATGGATGCTTTTATCTCAGATTATTTTCTGTCTTCTTTTTTCTTCAGTTAGTCTTTTTATTTCTGTATAGGTTTATGAACTGCCTAGAAATCATTTTCAAAGTCATGTAAGAATTTCTGGAGCTCTTTTGCAAGCAGTGTAATGACAGTTGTCCTATTTTAAATAGAAACTGTTGTTTTGACTTCCTTGGGCACACGTACACTTTGAACCCACACTTACCATATCCATACGACTTGCACAGGTCCAGACATAGCCCAGCTCAGCTACCATTAATTACTCTTTTGCCCTGTTCAAATTAAGTGAAAAATAGCCTGTTTGGGATGCAGAACCTCCCATACTCCCCTTCACAAAAATATACACACATACATGCACAAACATACTTTCCATTTCCTTCCTGCCTTTGATACTAGAGACTACAGCACAAATGCCAGTATCTGTTGGGTCAGGCCAGTCTGAGCACTAACGGATCATTCCTGTCACTTGTTAATGGTGGGTATCCTTCACAAGGCTCAGACCTACAAAGGGGAAGCAAAAAGATAAAGGTCTGCTAAAACCAATCTCTGGAGAAAGCATGGTAGTGTCCTAAACTGTCCAAGACTACTCTCCTATATTTAGCATTCTGGTAAATCATGAAATCTGACACAGAGCTGAGTTTGGTCTTCACTGAAAGAACTACTTGTATTTAGTCCTATAAACATTGATGCTGAGAAAATCTGGAAAAATACTACACATGGATAAATGGAACAGTGAGCTCAGTGTACTCCTGTTTACTGCTATGTAAAACAAAACTAGGATAATAAGTTTTGAGTTTGGTTTGTGGCTTTTTTTTTTTGCTATTTTATGTGTGAGTACTTTGTGGGATTTTTGTTTTGTTCTGTATTTTTTTAACTGTTAGTTTGTTATACTATATATCTACATGTTAGTATTTAGCAAAATTATCAGACTTCCATAACTAGAAAAGTAAGTGACATCAGCACAACTATATCACAGATGCATCATACACGAGAAATAAGCACAGGCAGAATTCATCTGAATTGTAGTTAGCTGTAGTCTTTTTGTGAGCTGAAAGCAAGAGAATTCTGCAGCTTGAAATCACCTGAGGTCAGAGACAATAAATGCCTTACTTTCATCAATAAAATGCAGTGACAACATTCTTTGCCTAGAAATCTCATTTGCTCTGTTAAATAAACCAAAAGTTGCACCAAGAGTCTTAACTCAACCAAGAGTCTTGAGTCAAGTGACTTCAAGTTACAGCAGATAGGAGAGAGCATAGTGTACAAGAGTTGGATCATTTGCTTATCGTGGAAAATGGTATAAAAGTAAAAGCTTGCTACAGATCAGCTAATTTTCCTTGTATGTGAGGGAGAATATCCCTGCTACGTGGTACTTCAGAGGTTCTGCAAGCAGGTCACTGAGCATGGGTTGAACTCATATACGTACACTAAAACCCCATGTCTCACTTGCAGAGGCAGATGTAGGCTTCCTTCTCTTCCATTATGGATCAACACCACCTTCCCAAACAGCCCTAAGTTGCTTGCCTGTGGCTTCCCACTAAATTTCCTAAAAGATGATGCTTACCTTGATTTTTCAGCCCCTTTTATATTTGTTTTCATTTCTAAGAGAAGAAGGCATGAGAAGAGGCTGGATAAGGTCCTGGGCACCCTGATCTAATTGTGGTGTCTCTGTTCATTGCAGGGGAGTTGGACTAAATGAGGCACCTTCAGAGGTCCGTCCCTTCCAACTCCAAGGATTCTATGATTCAATTATTCTGTTCATATGTGTTTATGTGCTCCCACAATGGATGACTGGCAGAATGTTCCTTGTAGATTTTGTGATGAATGAAAGAAAGAAGCTTGTAAGAAACTCAAGTGAGGGAGAGATTACAATGAGATTACATACTTTACTGTACAAATGAAATTTCATGAGGAATTTCTCCTCATAGTGAAATACATCCTGGAGGGTGTCCAACATATGTCTTCCTGGAGCACTGGCAACACAAAGGCTTGCTAAGGCATATGTAATTGGGATGGCTGAAAAAAACCCCACTGTATTAAGTGCAGAATAAGTGAGACAGTAACAGTAGTAAGGAAACATAAAGGACAGGACAGTCAGTAAACAACAATTTCTGTTGTGCTTCTTTTACCATAACACAGAAGTGAATAAAGGTTTGTTAACATGCAATATAGTGGTAAGAGATATCACCGTGCTTTGCCAACCACCTTTTCACCAACACGTATCTCTATAATTCTGCTGTGATAACCTTTAAGCTAAGCATGTTAGAACTGCACTTCTCTGCAACAAATCTCAGCTACTGTAGCAAATCTATGGGCATTCCTCAAGTCAACCCAAGGCACTGAGATCTCTTGACTGCAGCTTTGCTGGCATCACAATGTTCAGAATCTTATACTAACACATCAGTGTGTCCAGAAAAGGGCGACAGTGACAATAAAGAGGATAACACTAATCATTGAATCTAGTAACCACTAACAACCTGGCTGATACTGACAAACCCAATTGCTTGTTCTGTTAAAGGCAAATTGATACCCTTAAACTTTTAAAGGCAAATTGCTGCTCTCATACCTTTAACAGCAGACAGTTATGAAATCTCTATTCCATTCTTTGACAGTTCCCCCAAGAGATGGATGAATTATAGACACAGAAGGAAACGAAGCAAATAATTCCTAAGCATTTTAAAAAGAGACAGATGGAACTTAGATGGGAAATAAATAAATAGATAAATAAATAACAGTTATTTTAAAAACAGTAAGCATAAAACTTTTAGGATGTTGCAGTCAATAGGAATTGTTCTATGTCAGAAGTTAATTTAGTCATCAGTGTTAGCAAATCATACCAGACAAAGCATTACAAGTCATGGAGATCTGGAAATCTCAATCTCTACTAGCAGACAGCAAGTGACTTGTTTTCCTGGAATACTTTGAAGTTCATGCTAAGAATAAGCAGGAATGTGTCTCTGTGTCCATCTGGCCCAACCCCTGCTCCAGCAGGGACAACCAGCACACCATTTCCAGGAGGCTTTTGGAGAGCTACAAGGAGGAGACCCCACAGCCTCTGGACAGCCTGTAACAGTGCTCTGTCACTGCACAGCTTTCCAGTGTTCAAAGGGGACCTCCTGTATTCTGATTTGTACCCACTGCCTCTCATCCTCATATTGGGCACTTTCTCCAGGCTGAACAGTCCCAGCAATCTCAGTCTCCACACAGAGACACATCATATAAAAATGATGATTCTTACTCTGTAGAATCAGGAGAGATCCCCTAGAAAGTTTGAAAGTTCTGGTCCTTTGATCTTCAGTGGACCTACTATGACTCTCCTCTATGTGGAAAAATCCATGCCAGTCCAAATATAATCCCTATATGCTTAGCCTATACTATAGAAACGGACATGGAAGCATTTAAAAAGCTTTAGAAAACATGCACAGTGATAAGTCATTGGTGTTGTAGTTGTCCAGAATGCAAGAAAACTACAGTCAGATAAAAGATGTTCTAGCAATGAACGGGTCTGTCACAGCCTGCAGAGCCTGTGGGCTGCCAAATTCAGACAAGGATCTGAATGGTATTAGCTCTAACACCGCACATTCACATTCAGGATCTCACAGCATTTGTCTCTTGTTTTAGACTGAACAATAACCCCATCTCCTTGCCTGTTTTTTGGTAATTAATGGATATTATGGAAGACATGAAGCTCAGTCTAAGTTACTTTCTGCCCAAAGTATCCTTGCCATACTCCCTCTTTCCCAGACATAAAAACTGCAAATGCAAGGTTTCATTACTGACTTTATTTGCAGTGTGGAGTTAGTAACTCCTGCTGAAAAAATGAGACAAGAAGACTTCCAGCATATTCTTGCTAGGTGAGAAAGTCCTCAGGAAAGCACAACCACAAGATAAAACTTTTTTTATGCTCTTTGCTACTTATCTGTTTTTAAGAAATAAAAGCATATTTGATGAATACCTTTTAACTAAGGATTTCAAAATTCTGTACTCAGCTGGATAAGTATAATTATCTGCACTTAGAACAGAAATATACCTAACTGCTGTGAGAAAAATAGAATGCATGAGCTCAGCACAAGAGTAAATCCTAACCATTTGCATTTAAAAATTATTTTGATAAAAATAACTTCTGCCTTCTGAAGTTACAAAAATCTAAGAGATAAGCAACAGTAGTCATGTTCCAAAATGAACAGCAGTCAGGAGTAACTGCTTAACTGCAGGGAAGGCAGGATGAAGAACACTAATTCTATGACCGGCTGTCATTTTGCTCTTTTTTGCAAAAGGTATTTTTAAGGCTTTGAATCATCTCTGTCTACAAGAATGCCAGACTAAGCACAAGGTCTTTTGGCTCACAAAAAGAAAAGATCCTGGCAATGCCTTTGAAATTTTCTGTAAAATATAATTAGCATATATTTCAAGGAGTTTCTACATGCAAGATTTTGTATTATAGATATTTTGAGAAATCTAGCATACTGTTTTCCTTTGTTTTTCAAATTGATGTCAACCATGTGTAGTGTTTTCCAGTTTGGCTGACTGCTGGCAGAGAATGAACTCTTTTATACAATGTATATATATATATATTTTTTTTTTCCTACCTGTAATAGATGTTATAGATCTCTCTCTATATATATAATATGTAGATTTATAATAAACTATGATTATAAATATATTATAGATTGAGAGAGATAATATAGAGAAGTTGGAAAATGTGGCCAGCAGTAGCAGGGTACAGTGGGAAAATTTTTTACAACAGCATATAATTATGTTAGCTTAAAATGACCTTGAAAGCATACCTATATACGGCATTGTGTATCTTGAGCTACCTGCATAATGAGAGGTAGAGGCAAAGAGCAGAAGCATTCACATATACCAATTGCTTTCTACAAAGTACCTCGTAAAAATTCCTATGATATTATCTCTTCCTTAACTGCCCAAAAATGAACATAAAGCTTTCTGGGACATGGATATGATATGACGAGCATCACACAAGAAAGTGACATGGGACAGAAAGGCTTTCCCCTCAGTGTTGAGGTCAGACCAATCCAGGGTCTATTTTTGCCATTAGGAGACTAAAATACAAGAGAAAACACTTTAATCTAATCTAAACTGACAGTTATCAGATGGAGTGTAGGGAAGAGTCATAGAGATGTGCTCTTTTTACTAGAACAACTTCTGATCAAGCACAAGAGAACAAAGAACAGCTACATTTACTTTGGAGACTAAGTTAATACAGAATTCCCTTTCAGCCCATGGTTCTGTTTGGAATCTCATGTTTGAGCAAATCAGATCATACTTCGGTTACTCATAAATCTGTTTCTTATTGGGAAACAATTTTCAAAGCAATTTCAATCTACATGATTGAAAAAACAATGAGATTTTGAAAACAGGTATAGTCTGCACCTGTAACTCCCTAAATCCGCAAACACCTCTCTGTCATCTACTTCTCGCACTGAGTGTTTCTATATCACCATCTGCCAGCTTAAGGGGTAATATAGCCTTAACTTTAACAAGGTAAGAGAGAATTCTGTCTTAAAAGCACAGGGATCAGCTTTATATTGTTTTCCCTCTATTTCTCAGTTCATGTAGCATAAAACAGCCTGCTAACATTCTTTTAATGTTATCTCTGAAACCGATGCTACTACCCACTAATTATAAATAAAGGCAGAAGAAATGAGAATGGAGAAAAAAGGGAGAAGTTATAAGTAGAAAACAGAGGAAGTAAATACAAAAATACTTATCATTTTCACCTTCTTTCAGAATATTTTGTTTAATGATATGGAAATATTTCCTGTCTCTCCACAGTGTCAACATTATTATTTGAATTACACAAACAGAATACTCTATTACTGCATGGAGATGTTAGCCACCCTGTAGTTAAGGTGGTAGCCAGCTCCCATTATAAAGCCCTGTTCAGTAATCTTATAAATTTGGCAGGAAAAATTGGTCTGGTATAAAAATGATGATTCTTACTCTGCAGAATGAGGAGAGATTCCCTAGAAAGTTTGAAGAAGAGCTACCAAATGGTTTTGCAGTGGGTAACTTGCTCCTACCGGAAAGATGAGAGAAATGTAAGAAACTCCTTTCAAGATCCTTACAAATCTGCAAGCAATATCTGACAGCAGATATGATCCCTCTTAAATTTTTACTTAAAAATCCCTAATTATAGCCAATTTTAAATTAAAAACACTAAAACTATCTTATTTGGTGAAGTGGTTTTCAGTGCACGTATGCTCAAAACACTACACCACATGTAATGGATAAGGAAAAGGGGCAAACATGAGCTGTTCAAGAGAAGACAATTCCAACAGATCTGTAGAAACAACACAGGTGAAGCAGTCTGCCAGCTGTAAAGTAGTACCATGTCAGTAATCAAGACATACTTCAGTCATTTTATCTCCATAACTGTCCCAAAGCAAGGTGTAGTTCATTCCCTCCAGCAGGGAAACATAAAACTTGCACCACCTTTTAGACCTATTTGTCCAAACCATTTTAGCCTGAAACTCCTCATAGAGTGTCTGAGCTTATTTTTGACGATTCTTTGGCTGTTTATAAAGCCTTCGATGTCCCCCTAGATTTGTCAGATGCACAAGACAAGTTTTACTCGTGCAGACCTAAATGTCTGTCCTATTAGTGACATCGCTCTCTTGCTATAGTCTGATAGACATAGAATCTTATCACAGAATGGCTTAGATTTGAAGTGACCTCACAGACCATTCAGTTCCAACCCCGTGCTGTGAGCAGGGTTGCCAACTGCTAGATCAAGCATCAGTTCAGGCTGCCCAGGACCCCACCCAACCTCAGGATGCCTCAATGAATGGAGCATCAACAGCTTCTATGGGCAGCCTCTGCCAGCAACTAAACACCTTCTCTGTGAAAAATTTCCAGACATCTAACCTAAATCTCCCCTCTTTTAGTTTAAAGCCATTCCCTCAGGTCCTATCTCTATCAGATCATGTAACAAGTCACTCTCCTTCCTGTTTATAAGTTCCTCTTTAGTGCTGGAAGGCTGCAATGAAGACTCTCCGGAGTTTTCTCTTTTCCAGGCTCAATGAGCCTACCTATTAGGCATTTACTTCAAAGTGATATTCACTGTGTCATGGAAAATCCTGTTTCTCTGTTTCGATTGTAGAGGCTAGACAGCTATCACATGTGGACGGATCTGCAGTGTAGCCATCTCTCACTGGTTAATGATCTAATCCCCACTGTTAATCCCTTGAGGGAAAGCACACTAAATTACTCGGTAATTTTGATCAAATATCCATTGAGTGAATTCCCATCCTAAACTCTTTTGTTTTTCACATGCCACTAATTTAGATGCAGCTCTACTTTCTCAGTTATCTCTTAGCATTTGAAATGTATAGCTGTAATATATGGCTGTCTCTGGGATTATATCTCCCACAGGTTAAGAATATGCCAAACACTACAAAGACCAAGCTGTTTAGTATAACCATCCAGCTCTCAGCCCACATCCTCTTAACAGCTCTCAAGAGGTGAGTTAAAAACCTGATCAGAAACTTAACAGATCCAGTTTTTAAATCACCCAGAAAGACGGAGATCTGAGCTCTAAATTACAGAGCGCCTGATCAACAACCTCTTAATTCTTGTTCTGAAAATCTGTGCCGATGGTGTCAACTGGCTTGAAGTAGCACACTCTGTGGGTCAGCTCAGAAAGATGGAGTGCTTCCACCACCCTCAGACCATGCAGAGCCAATTTTAACGCTTAGATCTTGAGGAGGCAGAAACGCATGTGGCAGGGTCTGTGAAGAAAAGAACTGGGTCACTGCTCTGGCTGAAGTTACAATGATGAAAGCTATGTCCTGCTCCCTGGACACACAAATGTAGCAGCTTCACAAATTTTCCTACATATTTTTTGCAAAAAGCATTCATTTTCTTAACAGGTCATGCCAAGATAAGTTCAGCCAATTCTTCTGGTTTCTAATTATATTTTTCTCTACTGGATCAAATCCCAGCAATTTACCTCATCCATGCTCATCAAGGCACTTGGTACTTTGTTCTAATAATCATAATTTAAATGATACACCACATTTTTTTTATATTTCAAAAACTACTGTTAATAAATTGCTTTTTAAAAGAATATTGACTAGTGAAGAAAAGTACCAGAACATCAATTTGTTCAAATTTTACATCCTTGTTCCCAAAGATGACTATTTTTTGTACAAAAAAAGAAATTCATCTTTGTCTGTATAAACTTTCCCAAATAGGAAGTATATTAGTTACAGATTCAGAGAATTAATGCTGTTCTTTCTAAATGAAGACAATGAATAAATGATGCTAGTTTTGTAGAAACAAGGAAAATCTTTGTTCTTTACTTAGAACAATACAATTTTGATCTACCAGACATAAGAATTCCAACAAAATAATGCATTCTCTTTGACTTAAGACATACAGGAATGATTTGTGAATTTCTGGAATCTCCTGTGAAACTGCATTCCCTACTGTCCTTTTCCGGTGCAGAATGGTTGCTTGGCCATACCAGAGTAGCTCTTGCACTGCTCAGGAGTGCCTCTGGACTGCCAAGCAATGTTGGGTTGCTTGAGAGCACACCAGATCTTGACATCAACCTGATAAGACTTTTCTAGTGTTAAGCTGAACCCAAGCTGAATCTTATTTCAAACAGTTAGGTTCTTGCTTAAATTTAAGTTTTGGAAAAAAATAGTATTAAACCCAGAAATCTGATAGAAAGAGAAAATAAATATGTGATGGATTACCCTCTTTCTTACCACCTTTCAACTTCATTATCAACCAAAACACTACTGTACACCTAAACATTTTTTCTATGCCTTCAAAATATTTCCCTCTCAGTACTGATTGCTCCAAATATTTCCAAGATTACCAAAAGAAAATCATACAGATGCAAACGGTGAAGATCACAGAGGATCAGAGACCTCTAAGAATTATTTTTGTCGAAAACACAAAATTAATATCATTTTTACTTAACAAAGGCATAAAATATTCACAAGTTACTTTGACACGAACTAGAGATAAGCTCTTTGTTACAGTAACACAATAAGTAGACAAGTAAGACAATGGGGGTTAAAATGCTAAGTGTTTAGCATTCTGTGATAGGAACATCACACCTAGAGAGAAATACAATGCTAGTTACACAAACAGAAATACATATGGTGTTTTAAAGTAGATATTCTGAATAAACAATAGAAAAAAATGTTTCTGGTATGCTTAAAGTTTTCTGTTTTATTAATTTGACCACAATTTATGAAAAATAATAAAAAACTAAAGAGGGTCACCAAATAAACAAGATTGACTCTTTTCTATTTTGCAGATTTCAAAAACTATTACCTTAAGATTGTCTTTACTGCTCATAATCACAATAACAGATATCACAGAATGATATTTTATGATGAAACAGCAGCCAGATCATATCACATATAATGCAGGTATATATTCAGACATTAACACACTGAAGACTGGATTGAAACATTAAACCAAGATATTGCTTTTTTTAATGCTCTTTTAAAGAGCTAAGTATTCACTGTAGACTTAGAGTAAAAAAAATATCACCAGTAGAGATAAATTACTCTTCTTGCTTCTTAGTTACAAAAGTGAATGGGCAGGTAGATACCAAACAGTTACACTTGAAAATCCTATCGATCAGGGAAGACACTGTGACTGAAAGATAAGATTATCTGTTTAATACCAGATTTATACCTTTTTCTTCAATGAATAGCTGTTGGAAGTTTCAGTTACTGTAAAAATGTCAGATACTTCACACAGCTTGTGAGCATGATGCCCCCTCACTATCTCTTTATCTGTATATAGTCACTTTGTATCACACATTTGACCTGTCTGAGAGGATTTCATGTGATTTATATGAAAATAATGCAATTGGTGAGCTGCACTATGGCCCTATTATCACAGTGCTATGGCAGAGAGAGGAGGTGAATTTCCTTAGAGGCTCCTGCTTAAGACAGATTTCCTGCAGAGAGCAGAGGTTGGCAGCATATTTCTGTGGGTCCTGGAAAGATCTGTTGACTCTCAAATCTGTATCCATGCAAGGGGGTCAGGATATAGCAAACTTCCTGTCTGTGTTCAGGGTAGATGCTTCAGGCTGTGGCAGAGTATCTTGCTGACACAAAAGGAATTGAATTTCTCCAGTGGAAAGAAACTCACCTACTAGAGGTGGAGATACGCTGGCACAGATTTTACCCACCTCCTGGTATCACAAAGAAATAGAAAAAGAATGAAATATGCCCCTTAACATTGTTTCTGTTTATGTGGTGCTCATGCTTGGGTCGTGCTCCTTTCAGTCAACAGGAAAAGATTTAAAAATAGTGAAATCACAATAAAAGACAAGATATCACAGCAAATAGAAGAATATGAAAGAGAGATTTTTCAGTCCTGAGGCATTTATCTCTTAAGAGACATCAGTGGCCACGCAATACTGATGACTAGGAATTCAATTCTCAAGTGCTCTTATTTTGGATTTTAAGGGAACAGATCATATTGCTGTTCTCCTCTTTCTTTTCCTATGTGTACAATAGATCTGAAGTGATCACTTAGAGTGCTTCCTTGTTCATCTTTTCCAGATGGCTAATATTTACCATATGTGGCTGTTTCACTCAAGTCACCTGATTTATATTGGTGCTATACAGAAACAAACAGTATAAAACACCCACAATGCTATCAACCTCACAAAAAGCTTATAATCACTGCTAAAGACATAAAGCAAATTATTCCTGTAATCATAATAGCATAGATTCTGCCTGTTTTAACAGTTTTATATCTCTATTTTCATATCATCTGAATGCCTCATTTTCAAAACAGGAATGGAAGGGAGCGCTTGGATCATCAACGATGTTTATTTCATGAGGCACCAGGAATACTTATTCAACAGAGCAAAATGCAATAGCATCTAAATCTGTATTAAAAGGCCATAAGCTAAAGCTACAAAGGCATATAAATAGAATGAGAATATTTGAGGTTGCTGACAGGGCAACAGCAAGAAATTTGTTAAATAAAATTCTCAGATGCTGCATCTTGGAAATTATTTCTCATACTAAAAAAGAAGGCAATAATAAAAATGTAACATACCAATTTGACACAGGAAAATAGATGTCTAGTGAAGCAATTAATTTAATTTAATTTAGTTTAATTCTGAGCAGAAACTAGATCAAGTAACTGAAATTTTTTAAGATCACAATACTGAAGATTTTCTGAATTTTCTCTCAGGATTTCTCAAATGGTTCTGACCTCTGTATCAGGTCAATTATACTCTTCCAAAAGATTCCTGGGTGTAGTATTAGCTCAGACTTGAGACAATTCTCAGTGGGCAATTTGGAAGAGACCACCCTGTTTTCACAGAATTGACAAGATGAGAAGGGACCTCTGGAGATCATTGAGTCCAGGTTAACTCGGAGCAGGGTAAACCAAAGAGAGTTGCTCAACATCATGTCTGATCAGATTTTAAGTACCGCCAATGACAGAGAACCCTCAAGTGGAAAAGCTGTTCCAATACTTAGCCACCCTTGCATTCTTTCTTATTTTTAAATAACATGGCCTGTGTTTCAATTTGTCCTTGTTATCTCTTGTTCTTAAGTGAGCACCACTGAGAAGAGTCTGGCTCTGTCCTCTTCTCCAGATAGCCCTGCATTTCTTCTTCTCCAAGATGATCAGTACCAGCTGTCCCATATCCTAGGTGCTGCAGTTCTTTCATTATTTCAGTGGCCCTTTGTTGGTCTTTCTCAGTATGTCCATGTCTCTCACCCACTAAAGAGGCCAGAACATTACACAGTACTTCAAGTGTGGCCTCAACAGCACTGAGTAGGAGAGATCCTGCTGGCAGTGCTCTTCCTAATGAGGTCCAATTTTTGGAAGACAAGAGGAATTAGCTCCATAGGTATCACTAAGACCATGCTAGCTGTTTCCAAAAATAGAATATGGGCCTGGAACTATATAATTTATTGAGTATACACAAACATAAAATATTTGCGTTTATACTTCAAATTGCTTCCAAAATTATAGGAAGTAAGCAGGAAGTTATCAAATAAATGTCAAAAGTCACCGAGGAGTTCAGCAGAATGTCAAGGGTCTCAGGAATTCTACAAAGCAAGTCATTCCATGACACAGACTTAGAAAGCAAAGAAAAATTTTGCTTTGTCTCCCACTTTCTACCATTTTGTTTCATATAGTTAAGGTGTGTGGAAAATATTACTGTTCAGTGCTATTTAGCTTTTCTGTAGACCAGCTGATTCAATAGCATTTAAGGTTTGTAGACATATTGAATTTTTGCTGCCTCTCAAAGCTAAATGTGAAAAGTCTATGTCTGTTTTAGTGTGATAAGATGTTGACAATGATTTGGTAAACAGCATTGCTTTGGACCAAAAAAAAAAAACAACTCTATTTAACATGTTGTGCTTCACTTTCCTATTTCGCATCTTCAGTTCTGTAATCAGTTCACACATTGCTTTGCTAAATCCAAGTAAGAATCAAGTATATTAAATGATCTTTAATCTTTATAGCAAAATTGTTTGTTATTAGATAACAAACTTTAGATTTCTTTCCCATCAGTTATTTACATTTATTTCCTCAACAGGGACAGAAGATCCAGAGAACTCCATATTTGAGTTCAGCTGCAATTTACAGTCATGGAATTTGTAATTTAATGAGATCTAACGTACTGAGAAACTCCTGGGCACAAACAAATCAGTTAAAAAATGTGAAACTGTGAAACCCCTAAGAACATATTGAAAGAATCAGAGAACAATATTTCTAAATGGAACTTCCAAAATTTTCACATTGTTAAGAGAATCCCTAAATTCTAAGTCTCCTTTCTCCAGGACAGGAACTGAGAATGTACCACAGACATTATCAGCTTAAGATCTAAAAAAATCTAGGCTTTCATCTCTGACAGTGTGAGAATCCTTCTTTGTTTTTTGTCTCAAAGCTTGCTTCCTGAGGTATTTTGTTGAGGAGGCAAGTGATGGATGTTGTGTGGCAATTTTACATCTTTGGAGCTGTTTGCCTTCAGAAGATAGTGCTCAGAACTGTTTACTGGCAAAAGAACTAGCCTGTTACCAAATAACTCCTGTTTGCTATGGAAGACTGGGGGACAATGCCATTGTGTCCTGCGAAGGCAAGATACAAGTTGGCGCCTCCCTGCTCCCTCTTATCTGCTGGCAAGGCCAGGAAGATAAGAACAAAGGAGTTTCCTGCTGAGATCCCAGAGCCAGAAGCTGCCACTCAAAGGAGAGCTGACTCAACCACTTTGGATTTGAGCTGTCACTCCAAAGACAGCTGACTCGACCACTTTGAAAGCATTGAAAAGGGGCCATCATCGCCATGGTCGGTCGTGGTAGTCCTTCTCGTTGTTGTCATCAATAGAACGACTCTGCCTGACGACCCACCGCTACTGAAGATCAAAGACTGAACTACGAACCACGCTGGATCCATGGTGGTGACTATCTCCCTCTTGCTTCCTATAAAGACTCCTTGCTTCATCTTTTCTATCGCCCTCCTTCCCTTCCCCATTACCCTAATTCATAATAGTGTCCGTCCTCCCCTTCCCCATTTCCCTAATTACGATCTGTAATAAACTGGTCGGACTAACATTCGAACCGTTGCTTCTTAATCTCACACCGGGTATATAGATAATAAAAGAACCTCCTCTCCCTCCTATAAATTGGAGCGAGACAGACAGGAAGAGCAAATAAATGAGTAAATAAATAAAATAAAAATTAAAAAAAAAATCAAATCTTTTGAGTTTCTAAGAAGTCAGACAATGGGAGAGCTGTGTGAGCCTAAGGATAATCCAAAAAATCTGTGCCTTCCAGTTAAATTAAAGCCTGAGAACAGAAATGTGGCTGATGTTTCTCAGCCTTAGGAACACCTGAGTTAGAACTGCTCATTAAATACCTTGTTTAACTGAAATCCAAATTCTTATTCTAAAATATGTACTTAGTGAAATCAAGAATACCAAAGGGAGAGGTGTTTTTCAGACTGATTTGAATCTGGCTCCCTCCATAGACAGCAAAGAGAAACAAATTTTTCCTGTAGGGTAATTTTAGCACAGAAACTGAATGTACCTTAATCAGTATGTACATTTGGAGAGGACTCTGTTTATATATTTACTACAGAGACAGCATGGAAGACTAGATAAGAGCAGCAGTCAAAAGAGTCAGAAAACAATATAAGCATGAACTTAATCCAGAATGAACAATATTATCTGAACCACAAGATCTTGTCTCAGATACTAGCTCAGTTAGTAGCTAGAAACATCATATATTATATATAATTATATATACGAAAAGATTATTCAGTATATAGGTCATAATATATAATATATAATATATATGCAATCATACTTGATACATATATGAGCTTAATTTTTTTTGCATTCATTAATGATTCAAAAATTTCCTGTTTAATCTCTTTTATTTCTTTCCTTTTTTTCTTCCTTTTCTGTGAGTTTTAACTATCACTGACTACCATCCATCTGAAGAAAATACAATGCAGACTGAATATCTGTACAAGAAACAACAAATTCTCTTCACTGAAACTTTACCAATAACCCAAAAGACCCTCAAAGCTATCTCTATTAGGGAGAATGATGATATTCTACAAAGCATATTGGATGGTGTGCCCCATACCATCCATTTACTCTCCTGTCCCAAATGCATGCAGCAAAAAGGTCACATGCTACTAGAAAAATGGTTTAGCAGGGTGGGAAAACAACACTATAAAAATATGCACTTCCTAGATAATTGCACTGTTTACAGATGTTGAAACTGAAAACAAAACAATAAACTGTCTGTGCACTACACATTACATTTTAAATCAGTTTGCACCAGTTGCAATTAAAGTTCCTCCAGAGAAAAATATGGTATGATTATATATCCGCCACAACAAAAAAAAAATGAATTGGTAGAATTTCAGGCTTAAATAAAAGATTTAAAGTTATGTTATAAAGAATAAGATTAATTAAAAAAAAAAGATGACAAAAGTTTCTTGATAAGAGTGCATAATGAAAGGAATTTCCATACAATGAGAATATTAATTCATGGCTGTCATTAAATAATTTCAGATTCAGTGTTAAATGAGAAGTTCTCACTAAACGGGATATTTGCAATTAAAATGAAATTTCTATGAGATAGTCATAGAGAGAGCTGGACTCAGTTTCCAGAGGTCCCTTCCAACCCCTGTGATTCTATGATTCTATTATACACTGGGGAAAGAAAAAAAAAAAAAAAAAAAAAAAAAACCACAAATAAAGATAACAAAAAAGGCAGAAGAACAAAAACCATCTCATTTTAATAATTAAGATAATCTTAGTTACTTCCCAAGACAGTGCACTTTGTACAGGAAATGAAATTCATAAATCAGTCCTTAAGAAAACATGCTCATCTGCCATTTAGCCCACACTTAATACTCAGTTATTCACTTTGTATCTTGCAGTACTAAAACATTTCTAGCTTTAGTTCCTTCAGTTAATGCATTCTAGTCAGAAAACACCGTATCACTTACCTATCAATATATTACTGGCTTTGTTTCTAATGCAACACTTGTTTCTCATTAAACCTAGTTCAATATCAGAAGCGGCTCTATCACTGAAGCTGATGCAATTTCTGTAGTCCCCTTTAAACAATCCATCTCAAATTTACTGGTTTTTACCCTGAAAGACAAATCGTTCAGTGTCTCATTCTAGAAGGAATTTTTTCCTTTATCATTCTCACCAAAATTTTAAGCAGTGAAATCTTCTGAAAGGTCGATTTTTGCCCAAAAAGTTGGCAAAATGTTTTTAGGTGGTCTGCAAAAGATGCCTGATAATACCTACGGACGCAGATTTTGAGATTTTTATTAAAAACTTTATTAAAATCTTACTGTTTTTCATAAGGGTCTGTTGTGCTGTTTGTGTTGCTTTATTTTTTTTTTTTAAACAGCAAGATATAAACTGAATTTCAACTCCTCCAAATTGCTTTAATCTTGAATTTTAGCTACTAAATATTCCATCAGTCTCTACGTTTACCCCAGTATACTCTGCTCACCACTAGCCCAAACAGAAGTCCTCAATTCCTCCTTTTGAAAGACAGTCAGCCATCATCCTTAGTGTTATTCAGTGAAATATTATAAGCTTTTTAGGCTGACAAGAAGCTTTTTAATCTCTATTGATAGCAAGTAGAATGGAAGTTCCATAGTACAGTATTGTGGTGTAGGCTGTTTTGTACCTAACAGTGGAATTCACTCAGTCAGAATTTTTTACACTTACTACCTGGCATTTTCACTGATTCATATTTTTACTACTTGGCATTTGGTTCTTTATAGGTACCTTAGTGAACTGACCTTCATATCATTCTTCAAATTCTATGGAGAATTAATTTCACTTAATTTTTTCAGCAAAGTATGATATATAAGAAAGGGCTTCCAAGAAAATTCACAACAAAATAAAACAAAATCTGAGGTTGAGACACAGAGAGAAAAAATAATAAAGAAAGTTGTACCAGGCACTGACAAAGAAATTTCAGTGCTCCATGTGGCTGATTTTCCTGCTGGTACTCCAAGGAAGGCTGAAATTCAAAACTTCAGTTATCCACTGCTGTGCAGAGCAATTAGCTCCATTTGTTATACTGAGCAAGCAGAGACAGTGCAGCCATGTGGCTTTATGACTGTGTGAGCTCCTTTCCCCTCACCTTTTCCAAGACAACTGTGAAAACATAATATATATTTATATATATTTACATATATATATTATTTACATATATATATTATATAATTACAGTCTGTTTCAGTGGCATACAGATGGATACTGCTTAATAGAGGGTGTCAAATTTATGATTCTATGTAATGGGTTGTTTGTGCAGATGACTGCTTTTCACAAATACATACATACATACATACATACATACATACATACACACACACACACTCGCTGTTTCTTTTAAATTCAGTGGAGAGAAATAGCACTTCCTGGAAATATTCTATAAAAGCAATTGCTTACCTTGAACAGTGTTCACAAATATAAAATAATAAAACAAATCAAAAACCAACTTTTTTCTCCTTTATATAATCTCTGTTCAGTTTGCGTAACAGCAAAATATAAGACTATTTAAAATAACCAAGTCAGACGACTATGGAATTAAACACTACGGGGGATGAAAGCACTCTTCACTTTCATCTGATTCCTAAAACCTGAAGCACAGAATGATTTCAGAGGACAGGCTTTCAAGTGAGAATGAGAAAGGAGAATGAAACATTGCCTGAAGAAATGCAGAAATCTTTGTGAGAAAGTTCAGCTACAGCTATACTTAGTAAGAGATATAACCCAATTAGAAGTAGTAAAAAGAATGAATAATCACACACAGTGTGTGATTCAGCAATATATGGTAGTCCTTAATTGCACTCCTTCTGAAGACAGTAGTAAATATTCCTTCAGTTCTTATGGCAATAGAACAGACACTCATTTGTCTGATACAAAAATAAAATGAACAACTTATATCATCCTATGCTTAGGCTTAGAACATAAGAGATTTGTATAATTTCTTTTTAATTCACCTCCTATGCCACCAGCTTCTACTAGTTCTTAGTGATTTATATCTTCAATCTCCCAATAAAAAGCATGAGTGGGACCACAGATTAGTTTTTGGAAACTAGCAATATGATTTCCAACATGCAATTTGAAGGATTTGCCCACACATTCCAGCTTTCAGCAAGGCTGTCCACTTTCCTGTTTCAGGTACATCTTGTTTATGAAGCACTGCTCCTCTAAGTAAATCTTGTATGTGATCAGACCTCTTTGTGCAGAGTTATAAGCTACTCTGTCAAAATAATCTTTATTCTATTCATATAGAAAAAGAAATTTTAAGTGAAGTTTCAAGAGCTGTATTGCAATTTAACAGTCTCTTTCATAGGACACAAATCATGCAAAGTAACACAGTTCTTGTCTGTTGTACGTTTGGTTTTGACATAAAATCCCACATAATCTACAAAATTACAACAACATGAGATAACCTGTATTTACAGGAGTGGTGTCCATTTGAATTTCTGTATTAGCAGCATGGCAAGCATTGTGAAGGTTCTTGCATACTTTATGTTGAGCATTAGTTTGAAAAATAAATATCACTTCAGTATAAGACAGTGAAATGGTTTTAGACTGAAGTTACACACTATTATCATGAAGGGTGACTAACATATTACCATTTTTTACATGGAGAGAGGCTCTGAAGTTGGACAGCTTTCTCCTAAAAGACAGCCATCAGCAGTCCACGAGGCCATACTCACTCTGTTATGCCAGGGCTAGCAGAAGCTGTAATGAGCAGCCCCAGCTCCATTATCCACCGCAGCCCTAACAGACTGAGCCCTAACAGACTTATTCAGACTGCAATAGTTCCCATGTTTCTGAAGCCCAACCTCATTATCATCCATTTTTTAGCATATTTCATAACTGACATTAGGGAGTTAAAAACTCAAGGCTAAAAAATCTGGCAAGCTGAATGTGCTTATTTCATTTGAAAAGAATCATATTATTCAAACATCTAATCAAGCAATTCAATCACAGAGCCAACATCTTTCAAAACCATCCTGGAAAACAATCACAAATGCTTGAAACAAAAGGAAAAATATATTAAAAAAATATATGCTTGTGAAAGGGTGAGAATAATAACTTTGTTCCAGATACGCTCCTCTTTTATCAATTTTTTCTCATATAATTCAAAATTAATAGAAAGAAGCTATACACAGAGTTCACATTGTTTCACCAACTAAATATTTAATAGAATGTGACTCCATATGAAGAAAGAAAAACAAACATATTTGGAGCACTGTTGGATAAATTTACACAGCACAGTGTTGATCCATGATGAGGCACGAGATAACTTCAAATGAAGTGGTTTGGCTATGGGAATCTATGAATATGGATTCACAGTCACCTAGTTTAATTTTCTAAAATGTTTCCTAATTTCTTAGGCAATTTAGTCAGAAAAACACACCATGTTCACACAAGCAAACAGGCAGACTTTCAACATCCATGTTAGGTCACCCAGAGTTACTCTTAAAGTCTTCATATAGCACATACACTGAAATTTTGGCCTGGTCCAAAACCCACTGAGGCTGTGGAGAATGCATCTATCAATTTGGGCTTGGTGTTGGTCTTCCTCTACAGCAGGCTACTATAATACAGAAATACTTGGGGCACTAGAAATGTTGTTAATAATGCAGCATATGAAAAAAAAAACAGACTGCAAACATTAGAGACAGAGAGTTCTTAGCATTAGAAAGGAGAAATGGTCAACTGCTTCAAGAAAAAGAAGAAACATGTCTTAGCATCCATCTTAACAGAATACGCAGAAAATGGCTAATCAATGGAAAATCTATTTAACAGTTTCAGGACTGGCTTCTTAGAGTTGGCAGTCATAATGTCATGCTCAGACTGAAAAACACAGCATTGAGCAATGATGGGTTCTGCAACTGCTCTAATACTAGCTGACAATATCAGAGCATAGCTTACTCCTTCTAATGCATACCTTTAATGCTACGTTAAAAGGTGACACTTGAATGATGGGAAGAACATTAAGGAGATACAGTCAAAGAAATTAAGCACTAATTGAACTTTATTTTCAGCATTGATTTTATAACTGTTTTCCCTAAAAAAAAAAAAAAAAAACCACAAAGAACAAAAAACAAAACAAAACAAAAAACAGAAAAAGAATCAGAAACTCAGCAGAATAGCAAAGCATAACAAGAAATTCTATCAATAGATCAATGGTAGAATTCTGGCATTTTGAGAGAATACGAATTAAACCACTCAGCTCTTGGTGTCATCAGCACAGTAACTGAAGTTGTACTTGATCCCACTGTCTACATCATTGATAAAGATGTTGAATCAGCACCAGTCCCAAGATGGAGCCCTGAAGGACAATCCTTTTGACCAACCTTCACCTGGTCATAGATCCACTGACTACAACCCTGTGGTTATAACCATCCTATCTGTTGTTTATATACTGAATGGTCCAGACTTAAAATACATCTCTCTCCAATTTAGAGAGAAGGATATGGTGGGGGACCATGTCAAAGGTCTCATCCAGACAGATGGTATAAGCCTTTTCTTTGCCCACTGATCCTAACATTCCATTGCAGAAGGCCACCACAATGGTCAGGCACAATCTGCCTTTGGTGAAATCATTGTGGCTGTCACTGATAATCTCCTCATCTTGCATGTTCTTAATATCTTCCAGGATGATTTTCTCCACGATCTTCACAGGTAAAGATGTGAGTCTCATCAGCCTGTAGTTCCCTGGGTGTTTCTTTCTCCTTTTCTTAAAAATGGGAGTTGTTTCAGTTTTTTCAGTCATCAGGGAGTTCGCTTGACAGCTGTGGCTTTTCAGACATGATGGAGCATGGTTTGGCAACCACATCAGTCAGTCACATCAGCACTCTGGGATGCATTTTGTTCAGCTCCATAGACTTGTACACATTCAGCCTCACAAGGGAGGCTCTGCTCCGACAGTGGTAAGCATTTTGCAAACACAACCCTTGCCTAGAGGTTCAGTGACATGAGAGGCATGGGAAGCCTTGCCAATGGAGACTGAGGCAAAGAACTTGATGAGTACCTCAGTCTTATACTTCCCTGTTGTAGCCAGTTCTCCCTTCTCATTTATCAGAGGGGTACATCCTCCCTTGCCTGTTTCTTCTGACAACTGGATAGCTGTCTGCACCAAGAAGTGGGAATGGAATGACTCGAAGTGTATAAAGTGTATATACACAATGCTCAATTTTAGAGTCCCCCCAGTCAACTTGTTAAATGGAAACCAGCTGCTATGCAGAGAGACAAGGACGAGATATTTTACAAAGAACCATAAATAGAGATGGCACAGCACATAAATCAATCTCTGCTCTACACAGAAGGCAGGAACAGTGGAAGACTTGCCAGAGGAACAGAAGAGATCTGTGCACCAAAGCTGGCACTGGGTGGGCTTTTCAGAGCAACTACCTGCCAGCAATCAAGTAAAGTCTTCCTGTCTGTCTCTTTGTGGCTCAAAATTAAGGTGAGAGACAATGTTTCACAATTTTTTTTTTTTTTTTTTAAGTTTCCATAGGAAACGCATTATGACATGTTAAAATCAAGATGCATCCATCAGATCAGAGTATGCATCATTATAAAAACTGGTGTTACATGACATCCTCTTCTGTAGCCAAGTATGATTGTCACAGTCTGTTACCTGTCACGCAAAACTTTTCAAGAAACGTGTTTGTAAATAAAAGACTTGATGGTTCATTTTTGTTCAGACAGCTGGTGTGCTACAAGAATCTCACTGAACATGAAAATAAAAAGTTCTAGTGTTAAATGATTAATAAATGAGGACCAAATCTCACTTTGATTGCTCTGCTACTAGATACAGCCAATTAGCTTCAAACTAATAAACACAAAGTTGTTCCAAGCAGAGGTTTCAACATCCAAAAGTGGGAACTGTTCTCTCTTTTTTCCAGAATGACAGTTTCTTATTCTTACTCTGTCAGCCCAGTACCGGCTAGTACTATATGTGTGTGCCTACAATAAAATCTGAGTATATTTCCATACTGTACTGGTGTTTTTAGTCATTAGATAACTAAGCAAGTGGACATGCACTTTCATTTTAAACTTTAGTTTAAAATTTCTGGGCTGGTCATTTTTTTTTTTAACAAAATCTAGAATGCAAAGCTCTCTCTTCTTAGAATTATCCATCATCTGATCTACTTGAGAATATAGCCACATAAAATGAAATTAAAATCTGTTGAAAGAAGAATGAATATTTGCTCATTTACTTACTTTTCATCATGTAATTTGCTTCCAAAACAAATGTCTTAAATTGTATAAAATCTGGGAGCCAGTAATATCTTTAAGATGTAAACCCAGTTACACTTCAATAAAAAATCAAAGAGATTAATTGCAACTATTTAAAAAAGAAAAAACTCTCTCCTTCTGTTCTATTTATCCACCCTTGCAAGTAATATGCTTTTTCCCAGTCTACCCACTCTGTAACTCTCAAATGCACCCAATACACATAGAGCAGCATGTGCGTTGCACAGCATATGTAGCAGGTGACAAGCACTTTCAGAAGTCACCTCCTTTTCATTGTATGTTCAAATACATTTAATGCCAGCTCTCTGCAGGCACAAACTGCTGTGCACTGAAAGTGGAGGTACTAGCAAGATCATGCCATGAAATACTTGTGTTCCCATACACCATGTTAATTTATTTAGTGGACTACTACTAGCCCTAGATTTTTAGACCTGTAACAGAGTCTTTTTTCTTTAAAACATACATCAAGAAAAATTTGAATGTATTACAAATCTGCTTATTTCATATAACATAAAATGACATGCAGACGTGTCTAAAGAAAATGATAATTTAATTAAAAGTTGAAGAAAAAAAAAAAAGAATGAAGGGAAACTGTGGAATTTTCAATTCTTGGCAGTGTGTTATATAAACTCTATAACAACGGTAGTATTCTAAGTATCTTTACTGGTCAGCAGAAGATTCTTTCTTTCTTATTTTCTTCTTTGCTTTAGGCAGTTTTATTACTTAAGATCTTTATATTAAGATGCTTGAAGGAGAGTAAAATATTAAATATTAATATGAAATATTAAAGATGAAATTTTGATTTCAAAACACAGAACACAAGCAGGACATGTAATTTCTGAATGTTTGTTTTGTTTATTTTGCTATTTTGGAGCGACAGTCATGAGTGGTACCTTTCTTATTACAGTTATTCAACCAGTCAGCCATAATTAGTTAGGAATACCCCAATGATGAAAACTGATCTAGACTTCAGGCTGAAATCAGTGTGGAGAAGCACAGGTTTTTTGAAACAAATGAAAAAAATCTGTGCAGTTGGTAGTTAACTAAACTCAGGGGAAAGTTGCTCCTAGGCTCAGTTATAGATTTGGTGTTATGCCCTGGAGGATAACATAAGGATTTATATCCTTCCTAAAGTTACATATTTACCATTATTATGGAGACACTTCTATTATGCATATGAAAGGTTAGTGGTTTTGGGGTGTTTTTTTTTTTTTTTTCAGTCCATCTTATTTTTTTCTTCAGTCACACCTCTCTTGGCAATTAATTATTTATGTCAATTGTATAATACCAGAATGAGTCTTTTCTACATTTCTAAATTAGTCACTTTCCAATTCCACTAGAAAAACTCTGGTATTTTGTGTAATGAAACAGGACAAATAGGAATTGCACTTCCAGTACCCATTTTCTCCATACTGTTTATTATATTGCATATCTTACATCTTCTGCACTCACTCGTAGCTTCATTTGTCAACATACTGCTTGTCGCTAGCACACTGAAACCCCCTAAACATCAAATCATTGTGGCATCTTTTTCAATATTAAAGCATGGAGGGCTGGAGGGTTCATTCTCTCTCTCACTTAAGCCACAGAGGAATGACTGCTTTTTGCATTAGAGACTAGTGATTAGAGTATATACCAAAGGTGTTAGAGACAAGGGTCAGTATCCTCATCATAAAAATAAATGAAAAGTATTGTCCAGTTGATTAAATCCCAATATAAGATGCAAATTGCTAGTTCTGTTTTTGAAAGGTCATCAAGATGTATTATAAGGATTCTGAATGAATCTCCGGGATATATAATTAATCAATCAGATATATTGTATTATCTCTTTCCATAAATCAATATTTGAATCAGAGTAGTATTTTCTGCCCGTGTGTCACAGAGAAAAATTGAAGATCAAGGGAGCTATCACCAATCAAAATCCTTCACTTTCATCAAAGCAATCATTTCTATAATGTTAACATGCCATTAACATGGATGGAGTCATGTTTTTTCTAGTCAATCACAAATATTCTTCCATTGCATGTCACAGCCTATCAGCAGAATTTGCTTCTGTTTCATTTCTACATATGCTCTACATATGCTTTAATTAAACCCACATTTTGGATTCCAGTCAAAGAGGGGAAAAAAGTTAGTTTCCACCATGATTTTATTGCTTAATTTATTTTTTTTCTCCAACTTTCAATTTGCATTATCCTTGCACTTTCAGCTACAAGTACAAAAATAACTTTGGTAAGGTATCAGTACTAGACATCAGTTGTATGTCAGTACAGTCTTTGCACTCAGAAGTGTTAAAAAAAATTATTGTATGTAATTACTGTATTTCTGATGCCTGATTTTCCATTGTATAATAGGTTTCAGTAAAGATTCTGACCTTTTCTGTTTACAGAGGCAACCCCTTGTGTCACATCATTCTCAAAAACAAAACTGACAAAAAGGACACATGAAATGAAATCTGTCAACTTTCAATGAAAAATAGTTATAAATGAAATATAGTAAGAACACTCATGGTGTGCTATCCACTCAGTAATATTAACAGAAACTCTGGTACTGCTGAATAAAGCTACAGTCTGCTGTAGTTCTACTACAACTAGTAGTTCTTCCTAATTATTACATGTGTCATGTTACTGTGAAAAATTGATTACAAATTAGAGGCAATCAGAAATGATCATACATTTAAACAAAATATGACAAAAACAATACAATGTATGCAGGAGTTCATGTTCTGCTTCAAAATTATAAGCTTCTTCCCAACAAATTCCTTGGTGTAATGGTAATATGAGTTATAGAAGATCTCTTCCTCCTTTAATAGCAATTACTTCAGAAAGAGGGCACCTGTATTCCGATTTACGAACAGGCATTTTCACTATCCCCGTGGCTTACAAACAGCCCTTCAGCTCCTTCATGTCAACACAGCACACTAAAGGAACTTTTTGTTTAAGTACCACTTGTATGGCTTTGTCCCACAGCCTCTGATCTACTCCACAGCTTCTAGGACTATTGGAGATATCAATTCCCTGTGTCCCACACACACCTCTTGCAGTCAGTTTCACGTGTTGCGTCGAGCCACTGTTCATTCCTGACAGACACAAATTTGTTTGAACTGGCCTTAGACTAGGAAGAACTTAATCACAATACTACATTTCTTGAGGCAGCCACTGGCTGCTCATTAGTTGTTAGAGGTAGTAAAGGTGCAGAGCAGTTAGCAAGTTAACTCAGGGCTGGCTTTTAATGAGAGAGCACATTTTTCTGCCTATTCAAAAGATCAGTGCCTGTAGTTGAGTTTGTTGCTAAACAGAAACAAGATAGAAACAATTTTTGCACTTGTGCCTTGTATAATAGACAAAAGCAAAAGCATTAAATGATATTATCTAGGGGGAAAGGAGCAATTATTTCATTTTAATTTTATATCTCTATTACTTCTCCTCTAAAAAGACAGTTAAATTATATTACAACTACACATTTATGAAAGTACAAGCAGTAATAATAGTACATCCGCAATAAAGTAATAATGAAGCCTTTTTCTAAAAAATCTATAATAAATTCCACATTCCTGGAGAAGAGAAAGTTGAGGGAGAAAACTAACACAGGCTTCTAATATCTGTGTGGAAGTTGTCAAGAAGATGGAACAAGGCTCTTCAGTTGCATGTAGTAGAAGGACAAGGGACAATATACACAAAAGGCGATGAGAGAGGTTCAGAATGAATACAAGGAAAAAAATTACTCACTGTAAGGACAGTCATGCAGTGTAGTAGGTTGCCCATAGAGGTTGTGCATCCTCCAGCCTTGGAAGGTTACGGGATTCAAATGCATAAAGCCCTGAGCACTGGAGTGATCCCAGAGTTAACTCTGCCACAATCAGGAGGTCCCACAAGGGACCTCTCCATGTCCTTTCCACCTTGCTATGATCCTCTGAAAGGGCAACAAAGATTGGCAAAGGTGTACACATCTCATAAGTTTACTGCTGTTTAAATTGAATGTATACCAACATAAGCAATTTCTTGCAGAAGTAATGGCAAGGCAGTCTTTGGGAAAGTTTTCTTTTTCCGAAAAAGAAAAACCCAATAATAAAAAGAAAGCATTTTGGATCAAAAAGGCAGTACAGAAAACATTGGACAGTTTTTGTAACGAGCAAAGGTTTTTTTTATATACTTTTCATGTCAATGACTTTTTCATTATTATTTATGCTAATTATCTGCAGAATGTATTCACTCCCAAGTTTATGAGGATGATGCTGTGCTTAATTTCAAATATCTTGAATTTTGTTTTCTGAAGGGAAATGCAACACTAAGAAACAATGCACCATAATTATTTCCAAGCCACAATGTGGCCAGAGCACCAACAATAAAAATACTCATGAGGTAATCTTGAAATCTTTGCACCAAAACTTCATCTCTGATTATCTCTGATTATTATGATTCATCTTTTGATTCTAAAGCATAATATATGTGAAACAAATAAGGCAGCTTTTATCTATACTCAGGCTTTTTAAAAGATCACCTTTAGAAGATCACTTAAGTAGATACAAGAGTTAGAAAAGATGATGGGAGGAAAAAAAAGCAATTTCCCTATTACATTTTTAATTAATTAAACTTAGATATTTATTGTTCAACATCACACAGTAGTAAACTAAAATAAAAAAAGGCAGTGCTGCTTCTTCTATTGCTGGGCAGTTTGATTAGTTAGCTGAAATTATAAAACTTCATCATATTTGGTTACACAGTAAGGTGGTAATGTCAATGATATTACAAAGATGGATGTTGGTAATGTAAAACATCACTGAATAGTTTGCTTTTTTATGAAAAATAAGAATTGTAAGCATACAGATAATACTGATTTGCAGCTCTTTGCAGCACAGCAACCCTGGACCAATTTTGATACTGCAAATCTTACTTGTAGGTCAAGAAGAATTTAGGCCATCTGCATAACTGAAAATAACTATGCTGACAACAAATTCTATGAAACTAGGTTAAACTCTCCCAGAAAATCTCCTAAAGTGCCTAAGAAACAAGATTAGGAGAGAGATGTAATATCTTCTATTAGAACAACTGACAGAGTCAGAAAAGAGTCAGACAAAAAGACTTGAGCACAGAGTACTTTCTCCAAATAAAATACACATCTTCACCTGCATTCATATCTTTATCAAGAAATATTTAGGCTCTGGGTTTAATCTTTGAGAATTTTGCTATCAAGGGGCTTCAGTAGACAAGCTGAAGTCTAGTGGGATATTGTTACATAAATCAGTTTGCTACCCCACACATAGGAGAAAGGGTATAGCTGTCAATGTGAGTTCAATTATTTCAGGAAATAAACTCATAAATTACTGTTGAAGAAAGTTAGATCTTACTACTGGTGGTAATAATTTTGGTTTAAGGATATGCAGTGTGGCTTACTTGCTTGTCTAAATCAATCCCAAAGCAACCACTGGATGCCAAAACGTACGGCTGAAGCTAGTTGGGACCTCCAGGTCCATCAGACCCAGCTCCTGCATCAGCAGGGACACCAGGAGCAGGGTGCCCAGCATCACATCCAGGCAGTTTTTGGAGATGTCCAAGCAGGGGACCCCACAGACTCTGTGCAGCCTGTGCCAGTGCTCCGTCACCCACACAGTATGAAATGAGGTTTATAAGCTGCTGCACTGTCGTACTGCTAGCAAACTAGAAGGCAAAAGTTCCTGCTCAGTCTACTTGATTAACAGTATTTTTGAAAAATTGCTAGTTAGATGAAAAAACAGACAAGGTATTCTTCTTAAGAGAATTCTGTATGTATAAACAAAGGCAAATAAATGCAAACATTTAGACTACCTCTTTTCTATACAACATAAAAACTCAGACCAAAAACTATGCCTGAGATGCTATTTCTTTTTTGATGCTAGTCTCTCTAGTTGTACAGACCATGTGCAACATTTGATCGTTCACAAGAAACACTCATCACAGTTGTTCAAATGATGGTGAAAAGCAAAGAATTAAATTAAGTATGCAAAACACACTTCACTCAGTCACTACTATAACTTTTTGACATCTTTTTCAAAACAATAGCTAAAAAGCAGGCCTTCATACAATTTCTGATACTATATTCTATTTATCTTGACAGCATAATATCCTAATCTGCTCCATTTGCAATTTACTTTGATACTTCACAGAACATTGTTTCTCAACAAGTTAATTAGCAGCAGCTGTACATATTAGTTGGGACAACAGCCAGAATTAATAGAAGCTACATTCTGAGCATCTTAAAAAGCACCTCTATCTTTTTTTTTTACTTGAAAGATTTTTCTTTCTGAAGAAGCATTGCACACCACATCGTTCAGGAAAATTGCTACTATACAAGGTAACAAGGCGCTGCTTAATAATCATAAAAGATAACATCTCCAGTGTTGTATCTCTTGAAAATGCACATGCACACACAGGAACATGAGTAAAGACAAGAGAGAGTGGCAGAAGAGTCCCCTTTTCAACAAGTTCTGGTCTGACTCTGATTGAAACCACAGCAAAAAAAAACACTGTATGTGGCTATGCTGGTCATCCTTCTGCACTTGAAAATCCTTCTATTACTGGATGGGAAAGAGCCCACAAAAGTGGTTTTTTAAATATTCAACAAAAGAAACCATAAAGTAAGGCTTTGTTAAAATAAATAAATAAATAAATAAATAAAAATTAAAAAAACATGAATTAATACAAGAGGGAAGGAGCAGTTTTGTAGCCCACCATACCACATGTACCAGTAGGGTTCTTCGACTTAGATTTCTTTTGCCTACTTTAATTATCGTATTCTCTTGTTACAATGCAATTAAATATTTTTACTTAATATTTGTTTAATAAATACTTAATTTCCTTAATAAATAATTTCTGTCAAAATCTTATTAAAAAAAAAAAAAAGAAATAGCACAGTGGAACAATTTACTATTAGCTCTTATGCACGCCTTATTTTAGAGGGAGCCCTGTGAGATTTGCTGTCACACATTTCAGAGTGAAAGCGAAACATAGCTTTATTCTGTGAAGTTACCTAGGTTGATGTCAACTGCTTCAGGAAGGTGTAAGTTACTATTCTGTTACATCATTGTCTCAAAGCTTGCTGGGGACACAGATGAACAAGTCCAATCAAGTCCTGGGCAGGGGCTGAGAAACCCTTTGTCTGAGGGACACAGATGGACAAGGCCAGGAGCAACGAGAGAGAGATAAGCTGCAGCTTAATGGCAGTGAAGCAGTCTTTCGTGTGTGCTTATCTCAAGGAAGATGGCCATCTCAGGGGGCACTCACCTTGACTCTTGATCAAGCACCCAGAGGTGTCACATAGGCAGGAAAAAAAGGAGGATAAAAGAGGGATCGACAACCATGAGGTATCATAGGTGTCTGCCATCAGATTCCTCACTACAGAATCCTTACATGCTGACAGACTCTCCTGGGCCTGCTATCTGAGTCCTGCTGCTTCCTCACAGATTGGCTCTGCAACTTCTTCCTGCTACCTGCTTGCTGCCCAAGGACGGCCACACTGTTGCTCCCCCACCCCTCCCGCTGCCTTTGCCTTGAACCTTCGAAACATTGTGCAATGGGACCGCTGCTGGATCCTGGCGGTGACTATCCCTGCTTAATGCAATTCTTGCTTCTTTCCTAGCTTTTCTATCCTCCTCCTTCCCTTCCCCATCTCCTTTGACTATAAATAAACTGGTTGGACCAACTTTCAAACCATTGTTTCTTAATCTCACACCAGGTATACAGATATTAAAAGAACCTCCTCTCCCTCCTATAAATTGGAGTGAGTTATATGAAAGAATCTTGTTGTGCTTAGTTACAAACAACTTCACAAGGAAAAGGTTGAAGATACCTATTGGGATTTGACAATCCCATGGACACCAAATTCCTTATAATGGCTAAGCATGGTAACGTGAGGGAAACTGAGAAAGCAGCTTTATGTCCAGCACTGAGCATAAAGTATGGAAAAGCTTGTAGCGGAGATCTATGAGTTCCTACTCTTTTCTGATTGTAACAGGTGTAAGGCATACTCCCTTCATTACTTGTGAAAATCATCTACCTGATTTGATGATGAAACCAATCACCATTAGTCAGTAAGAGAAATAATAACACAGTAAAAGCACTTGATGCTAACACAGAAATATTGACCAGTGTTGAAGATGTCAAAATATTAATGTAAATTCTTTTAATTCTGGGCTATTTTCCCAAATTAGTCAGGGATGTGAATTCATTCATATTGTGATACTCCATTATTTCTAATATCATTTACATAGATGTAAGGAGAAATTATCAGAACCATTGATTTTGAACTGAATATTAACAAAAATAAGAAACACTTCAAAGTGGTGACCAACACCCCTTAAAAGTGTTGTTTTTTTTGTCTATGAATAGCAACTGTAGTTCTTGTAAACTGAAGTTTACAAGAAGTCAGTCAAAACTTCTGAAACTCCTACTCAGAAACCTAAGAATATCAAACCAAGATTGAGATGGTTTGGTACGTTACCATTTCCCCCCCCCCACACACAAGAATCATTTGGCATACTGTATTTTACTTTACCAAAAAAAAAAAAAAAAAAAAAAAAAAAAAAAAAAAAAAAAAAAAAAGAAAGAAAGAAGAAATGAACAGATAAATGTGAAAACTAACTTCAAGAACATTCAAACATAGATTTTTTTCACCACTTAGCACATATTTTTAAACAGAAATGTCTATCAACAAAAAGAAGGAAAAATAGGAAGGAAAGTATCCTAATATCTATGTGTTTCAAGGTTGTCAACTGGATTTTTTTCATGCACTTGTTGTTCCTATCATATGTCTATTGAGCTCCAAACCCATCCTTTGGGAGGGAAAAAGAAATTCATAACTTTTATAGACCTCAACTGTCAAAACCATACTAATCATGAAAAAAATAAAAAACAACATTCTTTACTATTCATGGAGCATTTACTCTTCTGAAATGGTAAGAGCTTCATCTTTGTTTTTTGGCTCATAATTAAAATAACATTATGGAGTTTAATTGCCTAGAGAAATGGGCCGAATGGACAATATTTTTTAGGATCCAAAATTTATACTGGTATCAAATATACGTTGCTGTACATCAAGAAGATATATCTTGAAGTGATAGAAAACTCTGCATTTTCATTTTCATTCAAACCTGTAGAAACATTCAGCACTTAGAAGCTAAGTGAATTCTGTGTGAAAAGTCTCAGTCTTTGATTCACAAGGAATCTATTGCTAACTTTTCTGCCAGGAAAACCCTTACTTTGTCATTTTGTCCCATTGCAAGACGAAAAGGGACAGAAAAAAGGATGATAAGAGTGAGGCTTGTAAATGAGAGCTTGCAATAGCCTTTTATGCTTTTACCTCTAGTTTTGAGCAGCTTGTGAATTAGGGAGCCATTTATATATATATATAAAGCACTTTTATATAAAACATTTATAAAGCACTTAATACTGTGCTTTATCGGTGCTAAAATTAAAAACTATACTGTATTATTTCAATATCTTGATTGGCTTGCAAACGGCTTAAAGTATATTAATTGCCACAGTAAATATCTTCCTGCATGCAAGTAGGTGTTAAAGTTCTCACATTTCAGAATTTTGAAGAACCTATGTACCAACATCTTCATTATGTCCTTCATACGACTTCAAAAGAAATCACTAAAAACACCATTCAAACACTGGACGAGAGTTCTAGGTCAAAAAGGCACAGTTTTATTTGCTCAGGAAATTTCAACTTATTCAGGTGCTTGAAAACTTGTGCACTCTCTGCCCTTGACTTCAGCAAATATTACTGAAAAGTATGGTCTTGTGAGTTTTTCCGTGAACAAATTTTCCAACAGCAAAACATGTGAACTGCCACTAACAGAGCAACTTGAATATCTATATCTGATGGTATAAATCTATAACATTAATATCTTTTTTCTTGAAATATTTTCACAATGTGGTAGAATCCATTCTTGCACTGCATTAGTATAAAGTATGAAAATGGATTTTCTTCGTGATTCATGTTTTTGCCACCTTTGTCAATAATTCGTTTCTAAATCTAAGAACAGTCAAATAACATGGGAATTAATATGTTCATAGATCAACTCCTGCAATAAAAAGGGCAAAACCAAAAGAATTCTAATTAAAACATTTGATAACAATCTATAAATTATCTTGACCACCACATTTACCATACAAATTCTTGATAGTTATTATTTTCAACGTATTTCTTAGCATATAATCACCCAATTATCTATATATCTAGGGGAATTATCTATGAAGTTTTACAAGGCAAATATAAGTACAGCATGTATGTAAAGGAAAAAAATTTAACTCAGAGGTATTAAGAAAATGTTATCAAGTATAGATGCCAGTAGCTGGGAAAACAAATATATTTACTGCAAAACTTCTGTTTGGGCCCAAAAGGAGAAATGAATTGAATGCATTACACTTGAATCTCAGGCAGCTTTGCATGGAAAAGTCAGACACTGCCCCCATATCTCAATTCTGTCACTATAACAAAACCACTGGAAGTTGAACTGCAAATGGATGCAATTACTCTGGTGAATGTGTCCAATTTTCTATACCAGCTTTCATTCATGATGAACGAAAGATTCATTCAGTCTTGACAAACTGCAAAGGAAGTCAATATGACAGAAAATAAAAAAAAGTGAACCAGACAGTGATTTCTGCTAAGGATGAAGTGTAAAAGCCTGCACACAATGAAAAAGCATAGGGATTACTAAATACTTCTCAGAATACATTTTAAGAAACTTCAGTGAGAACACAAAAGCAGAAGCTAAGCCGCAAGGGAATTTAATACATGTCTTTTGCAGTTCTTAACAAATATCGATGGTAGCAAGGAATACATTCTCATTAACATTAGAGTATTTTCTGAGCTTTGAAAGTCTCTGTTTGGAAGTAATTCACTAAAAAGCTGATCCCGGGCCCACTGAAATCATTTTTAAAATTCCCTTAACCTCCATGGGAATGACCTGCAGGTAATCAGCAAGTTCCAATAGCACTGTGCTAAAAGGGTAAATAAAAAAAAAATAAGCATACCAAAAATGAAATTAAACTAAGGTTTTGTACTACTCTACAATACTTCATGAGTGTGTGTGTGGTGTTTTGTTTTGTCTTCTGACAGGCAATCATTTTGCTGGGTTTTCAGCATTTCTTGATAAGTCTGAGAAACAGTGTTGGTGTCCAATAGGTCTTATCAAAGTTGTCTCATGGACTTCAGTGGAAGCATTCACTGGCAGGAATGAGAATAATGATACAGTAACTAATCAAAGATTCAGAGTGCAAACTGGGACAACAATTCATTCCCAAAACATGACTCATACCATTGATCATGAACATTCAAGTTGTCCATGTAAATAAAAAAAGATTTGCTTAGAAACATGGTCTGATATCTTGCACAACCAAATCTGTTGAACCCGTTTCCCTTCTCTCTGTCTCAGCTGCCAGAAGCAGGCCTCAGAGAGCAGACATTCTCAGATACTCTACCAGCTCCTTCCCAGAACTTTAATACCATCAATAATTAACTGATGCATTTCTAAAGCTATTGTTCCACGCGACTGCAATGCTTCTGTTCACATTAGTTTTCCCAATCGAAATCACAGTGAACCCAAGTCATTGTCTCATTCAACAGCTTTGAAATATCAGATATCAGCTTACCCGTTACAAATTTTATTTTTACTTAAGTATAAAATTGATCCTTTTAGTGGCATTTCACCTTTTATTCACAATTTTCCAGCACAGGAAACCAGGTATATTCACCTTCAGACAGCCTTTTCTCATGCTCATTAGTTGTTCTTAGTGGTTTTAATGATTAAGAAAAAAGCTTGCATTTACTACATTATTTTCACAGAGAGGTAGTTTTTACGGAGGAAAACGTGTTTAATAATCCCTTGAATGCATACTTGCATAT
Organism: Tetrao urogallus; assembly: GCF_951394365.1. Taxonomy (NCBI): domain Eukaryota; kingdom Metazoa; phylum Chordata; class Aves; order Galliformes; family Phasianidae; genus Tetrao; species Tetrao urogallus. Next base: position 91,013,512 of record NC_136814.1, on the reverse strand, counting down.
CCATGACAAGAATCCATTAGCATTAGTAGAAAGTATTGTTTTGACAAAATAACAGCAGAAAATTACTTTATCCAAATAAAAAGTATGCTAATTATAGTGGTAGAACTGAAGTGCATAGGAAATCTATATGCAATCTGTGTGCACAAAACTACATCATTTACCAGTCTATTTTAATTCAAACTACATGTAATAATTTGTAAAGCTTAAATGGCCATTCACATCATCACAAAGAGAACCATTTTGCTGTGAAATGCCCTTCCTTATAGTCAGTCAGCCACCTGAAACTCTTTATTGCAGCTATCTCAAACTGAAGTACATAAGAACAACATAATAAATCAGAACCACAAATGATAAAGAACTGCCATAGAAGCATAATAATATTGCAATATCTGTCTCCAGTGCAGAATCAGTGCAGGAAACAAACAGAAACACATGACACAATGCATACAATTTGGAAAGAGACTTTCATACTGTGTCCCTTAACGTGAAAGCTTCACTGAAAACCCAGGAATATACTTTTAAGAGAAAAGTTCTGAACAGTAACATTTACTGTTGGCTTTCTTTCTTATTTATGATGAGCACAAGAGCATTGGAGATTTTCAAACTCGTGGAAGACTACTTCATTTTCCAACAAACAGCATTTCTAAATCCTACGTAAAGAGCACATTTAAGTAACCGATGGGATCACAAGAACTGCTGGAAAAGATTACACTGAATGCTATGTAGGTGTATGAGTAGTTCCAATCATGTATTTTATAAATCCAAATTCTCAATAAGGTGAGATGTGAGGAGTATATATAAAATCTGTGTAAGACATAAAAGCAGACCCTTTCACTTGCTTAGCAGTACCTGGTTAGCTGTGATGGAAGAGTTCAGTGTCAGCAAGTGCATCACATCTTTTTCACGGGATGTTACAAAAAATGCATTTTGCAAGCAGCCTTTTCCCTCACAAGCTACAGATAGTATCTTTGTGCAATTTTTCTGTTTGTGCAATTTTGCCAGTGTTGGCATTAAGCCGTAAATACCTTGTATGGAAAAAAAAAAAAAAAAAAATTAAAAATAACCTTAATCAGGACTTCTCTTGAGAAACAAGATGTTTTTCTCCTTTCAAGAAAAAAGCTGATTAATCCTTTGGTGCTCAAGTCAGCAGTTCTGTGATGCTAAGTAATAAAGCAAGCTGTTCATTTTTATAATCCTTACTGACTTTGTTGAACTTTGCTAGACCAATCTTTCCCGTCGCCGTATAGTTCAGAATTTTCTTCATACTTCTGATCCTTATGAACTTTAATTATTGTCAATGGTTTACAGGCTGTTTTGGCCCAGTTCCGTGACTAGCAGGGCAGAGGGACCTGCAGATCCACACCCCGGAAAGAGTTAGGGGAAAAGGGTAGAGAGATGTTATGATGTGGAATACCAATAATCAAAAATCATAAAACCATGACAGTTATGAAGATGACTAGCTGACCTGTGCTTTAGAAGCACAAAACCAAGGGAGCAATCAGAGATTTGACAAAGGTTATGGACGTCCTCCCACGTGCAGGTAATGGTGCTTTCACACAGAAGAGATAACTGTGGCCAATTCAATTACAGTTAATGTTATGTTGTGAATCATAGCAATCTTGTTAGTTTAAACTCCTTACTATTAATACCAGGCATCATTATTTAAGTAGTTCCAATATGCTCTTTGGCAAGGACCTTTGCAAGTTTGTATTTCTCTGGTTTCATTCTAAAGATTGTAGAGTGCTGAAGTTATTTACACATCCTCCTAGTGAGCTATGAAGGTGATCTGAACCTAGAACCCTAGCAAAAGCTAATTTCCAGCACTCT